>NW_024581119.1:1757081-1874285 GCF_017639235.1 Corvus kubaryi
ACACTCCAGGCACCTGCCTCTCCCTTAATGACACTCGGGGCACCCACTTTCCCCCTCAGTTACACTCCAGGCACCCACCTTCCCCTTCAGTGACACTCGGGGCACCCACTTTCCCCCTCAGTAACCCTAGAAGCCCCTCTGACAGTCAGGGCCCCAATTACCCCTCAATGACCCCCACTGACCCCTCAGCAGTGCACGGGGCATCTGCTTCCCATTCACTGACAATATTCTCCTACATTGCTAAAACGTAGGCCTCTTAGATATTTAAAGTCCTGAAACACGAGATGATTTAAAAATAAAATAAAAAAAGAAATTCCTATTTGAGTTCATATGCTGTCTTAAAACCCTTTGGAACAAGTATGTTTCTCAGCTTTTTGTTGCAAGGATTGACTTATTTACTGTGTTTATTTACACATAAACGTGAGCTATACTTATGTAGTTCTTTACTATCAGAAGAGTGGAAGGTGTTTGTGATGCATTGGTTATGACATTATTTGTCATTTTACTCTTTCCATGGGATAGAATTTTTTATCCTATGGTTTGGTTTTTTTTTTAGTGTCATGAATCTGTTTTGAAGAGATTCAGATTTTAGTCAAAGAATGTTGGGCAAGATACTCCAAAAAGCAATGTTTTCTTAACTTGAAGGAAGTAATAGTAATAGTAGTAATTACTTATTTCTGAGACTGCACATTAGTAAATTCAAAAAACCCCTGAAAGCAAGTTTTTTGCAACCAAAGGAAAAACAGAAAATTCTGTTGGTTTAAATCAGAAGCAGGGATAAAAAGATGGGCAAAATAAGAAAGTCAGGGAAAACTAGATGAAAACCAGAGGAAAACATTGCTATTATAATCATGCTACACACAGGCATGGGGGAAGGCACTACTTGCAAACACACTTAACGACGCAGGGATTTATGAAGCACCACAAACAACATAACCTGCTGTTTACTATAAGAAGAGTAAACAAACGCTAGGAACCAACCCACAGCTTCTTTTCATGCAATTCCTCTCTGTGCTGGCAGGCCAGGACTGCATTTCTGAAAATATATTGGAAATAAATCACAAGAAGCTCCATTCAGATGAAGCAAAGCGTTGTAAATATGAAATAATCAACTGTGAAGGGCCAACAAAGACGGCCCATGTGTCCTCCTCACGCAAAGCAATGATTTGATAGAACCAGCCTCTTCCTCTGGATTGCTTTTGCTTGGAGAGACACGAGGGAATCAGAACCCCAGAACGGTTTGAGGAGGAAGGGACATTAAAGCTAATCTTGTTCCAGTCCCTGCCATGAGTAGGGACACCTTCCAGTAGTCCGGGTGACTCTTGTTCTCTGCTCTTCAGCAGGTTTTTAGATGTGACTGGGGCTACAGCGGGTATTTGCTGGTGTTGCTGGTCAGGATGAGTGTGGAGTCTTGCAATCTTGGCCTATCTTTCTTCCTTAAGTGTGTGGTTCTTGGTGGATGTAGTCACTGATGGATTTGCAGCTTTTGGTAAGATCCATAGATCTATGGATCTGCTAATTGCAGGCTCCAAATAAGGCTTTTCTCTCAGCTGGAATGGTCAGAGCAGCTCTACAGTGGGATTGCTGTTACTCGTAGGTGTTACCTTTTGTGTTCCACATGGTCCGGGTGCCACCAGAGTCGCTCTCCTCCCAAGCAGCTGTCAACAGTTGCACAGCTGGAACAGCTGGGGTTGCTCCACGCAGGGAATTGGCAGCGAAAGCAGCAAGAGGAGTGACGAGGAGGGCGAGCACAGGCAGGGTGTGATCCTGCCGGCGACCACGAGAGAGCAGCCTTGCCCTTCGCTGGGCCGCTGAGCACAGGTGCGGGGGACACAGGGCGGACACGAACTCCTTGCAGGTGAGCACAGATTACGCAATCCACGTGTCCCGTGCTTTCTTTACAGACTACAAGCCGTTGGTAGGGCGGCCTTTGATTTATTTTTTCATGTTTTAATGCTTCTTGCTTTTCAGAGCTTAGCCTTGTGTTCCCTGCTAGGGTAGATAGGAGGGATGAAAGGGAGCTTTATGAGCTGCACAGCTCTTTTTTTTGTGGTTTTGTATATACTCTCAGGCCTGACTTACTGAAGCAGGGCTTTAGTGGACAGCACAGATTTCAGTGGGGAGGAGCACTCCCAGCTGTATGGAAAGTAGAGGGGAAAAAAAAAAGTTAAAATCTGCTGGTCTCCCAGCAGCTTAGAAGAAGAAATGATAAAAATTAAGAGCAGCACAACTTCTGAATGCTGGCATGATGTGCATG
The DNA here is from genome assembly GCF_017639235.1 of Corvus kubaryi. Lineage (NCBI taxonomy): Eukaryota > Metazoa > Chordata > Aves > Passeriformes > Corvidae > Corvus > Corvus kubaryi. The sequence goes on from NW_024581119.1 coordinate 1,759,339, forward strand.
GAGTGTGCAATGGGCTCCTCCAAGTTTTATGGTTGCATCAAGGGGCTAAGGCAGACTCTAGTGGGGAATTCTGGTAGGGAGATAGTTATAGAATGACTGGAAAGCCAGACTGGTAGAGTCTTTAAATAACATATAAGTCTTCGTTCTCTGTCCCAGGCTTTTAAGTACCAGCAGTGTTGCTGGCACACTTATGTGTGGTGGTGAGGGAGTGAGGGGCTTAGACTTGGGAGTTCTCCTGGACTGTTTTTCCAGGCCTAATATGTCCATCTTCTGCAGGTGTGGACGTCTGACCTGTCTGGATGGCTGTAGACCTCAGCGTTGTGCTGTGCTTCCTGCCTGGCTGCAGCTCAAGCTATCTTGATTGATAAAATACTTTCCAGCCCCATGCTAAACAAAACAAGGAACTGTTCATTGATCACTTAAATGTTTTTCAGTCCCCCATCTAGCCAAACTCTGTCTCTTTGGCACCACTTACCACTCAGAAAACCTCAGCCAGCAGAAAAAACAAATTGTATCTTTGTTTACAAAATAAAAAGAAAAGAATGATTCTCTGCTTCAGAGGCCTGGAGACCTTATTTACCCTGCAGCCAAGAGTGAGTTTTTATGGGCAGGTTTATAAACCCCTGCACAGCTCTGTAGTGCTGACAGACCTTTCAGTGTAACTGCTTTAACACCTCTGCTCTGACAGCAGCACCACTGAGGATCTCAGGGACAGCAGCAGAACAGACAGACGTTTTTGCCTTTTGGCAGGCTCGTGTGTACTGCAGAAACCTTTATCTTGCTAAGGGAGTGGAGCCCTTTTAGTGTCTTGATGGGGAGGGGGCAGGAATTCAACATGAACAAGGCAAACCCATTGCAGTCCTGCCAAAGCCGATGTTTTGCCCTGAGTTTTTGAGCCAGAAACCTGGTACAGTGTGTAGGGGAAAAGTGCTGGGGTGAGCCTTGTTCTAGAGCTGCCACCAGCAGTGTCCAGTCACAGCACTGAGGACCTGCAAACCCCTCAATGTTCCCTGTGCCCCCTCTGGCATGTTTTCTTCTGCAGCCTTTGGTTCTTCTGTATCATAAGTCCTGTAGGATTTAACTTCTAGCTACTGATCCTTTTGACAGTAATGGACCATTAACTAACTAGACATAAAACTGAAAGTGTAAATCCCTCTGCCCTGGGGAATTAGAAAGCAGGTTTAGGATGCAGGCCATGGAATGCAGGAGTTCATTGTGATCGCCAGCGAGCCCTGATTAACTCTGCCTGCCCCGGCACCCTGGTCTGTGCCAGCTGATGAACACAAGTCCAGGAGCTGAGGCTGGTGCTACAGGACATTTGCAAGTGCCAAGGGAAAGTCTTTGCTCTTGATGCTTGAGCTTGTTTATCCCATTGCCAGGGCCTTCCCTGCAAGAGAGTGAGGGAGTCTGGGCTGCTGAGGAATTATCTCCAGACACTGATTCCGCTCTGATCGGAAATTTGGTGTGTTTGTTGAGACAAGGTGAGAAGGGAAGACCAGAAGTGAAGGTGCCTCTGCTCCCGGGGAATGGCATCAGGGAGAAGGATGAGGTGATGGAGCAGCTCTGCAGGTTGGTGTGTACCAAGTCCAGTTCCCAGCCCTTTCCTGGGGCCTCCAGTGGCATCACAGAGCTCTGCTCTGAGTCCGTGGGAGTGAGTTTGCTTCTCTCTCTCTGTTCACTAGACCTTGAGATCAGTGCCCACTGATTAAAAAAGTTAATTACCTTCCTCTTGCAGAAATGACTCTGCTTTCAAAGTCTCCCAGGCCCTTAATTGAGCATCTTTCTTTGACAGAACTTTTGATTGAATTGCAGTGAGTCACTATCAGAGCCAGGATGGCCAGGTCAGAGGGGGATGTCTTCAGGGAGCCAGCTGGGCTCTGCATGTGGTGAATGGAGTGGTCCCAAACTCCTCAGGAATAAGTGACTGCATCAGAGAGAAGAGAGGGAAACGGGTTCAAATCAGGGCTGGGTGGAGTCCGCGTTGCTGTGGCCTCCTGGGAAGTGAAGTGCCTGGTGGCCAGTGGTCCCTGCACACCTGAGCTTGCCCAACCACCTGTGTGTGCTCCAGCATTTCCCTCCTTTCCCTGGATCCCATGGTCATGCTCCTGAGCTGAGTGCCTGTGTCATTCATCATGCCAGCAGCACAAGAGCAACTGGAAAAAGTGTCTGGAATTTATCACCGATGGCAGGAGCTTTTGTCTGTAATAAAAAACATTTTCCCCCTCCTCTCTTCTAGTGCTTTTCTCCTTCCCTTCTCTCATTATTATTATTATTAAGAAGCTTAATGCCATATGTCTTGCTGTTTCATAAATAACCCCTGTAATCAAATAGCACTGGGTAAATGGGCAGTCCAGCTTGTGCAATTTGTTTGACAAAATGAATCCAGAACAATATGAGTCTGTGGAGGAAAGACAAATAGAGCAGCTTGGATGAATGTGTTAACCAAGAGAAAAACGGCTTGGCAGAGCAGTTGATGCTATTTTTATCCATGCAAAGGGAGTTCGGGGCTAATTTATTAAAAATACAGTACGGAACTTGCCAGAATGGTCAGTGTCTTCTGGGATGGAGAGCAAGAAAGGTTCTCTGCCTCCTGGGGGTACAGAAATGCAGCTAAGGAGGGAATGAGGTGCAGCCAGCCTGGAGTGTGCTTAAGCTGCCAGGAGGAGGGCTGGGCCTGGAGCGTCACCCAGGTGGCAGGAAGGGAGGAGAAACCGCCCTGGGCTGGTGGTCCTGGCAGTCAGCCAGCCATCCATCCATCCATCCATCCATCCATCCTCAGATCACGGGGAGATCCCAGAGCTACCTGAGCCTCGGGAGAGCCAGCTCCCAGCTGGGTGTGACCCTGACAAAATCGCAGATAGGGTTAGATCTGTGCCTTCCTGAACAGCTGGGCTGTTGCTCCCTGTACCCTGCTCAAGATGTACCTGAGCATCCAAGTGAACTTCCTTCGGCAGGAAAAGCTGAAGGAAGCCTTTATCACCTCCTGCACAGCTGTGTCTCTTCGCCAGTGCTCTCTGCAGTCTCTTCCATGGGAAATCCATCCCAGAAGACAGTGAGAGCCTGCCTTAGCCTGAGAGGTGCTGCAACCTAGAGGAGAAATCCCCTCATTCTGCAGCAGGGCCCTGCCTCCTCCTCGCCATCAGGCGGCAATACAGGCTCTGGTGCCTGGCCGGGCTGGGATGCGCAGATGAAGGGGAGCATTTTTCATTGATGAGAAATATCTCGGCTACTGCTCCCTGCATCTCACCTTTTATGGATCTGCCCCGTGGCCAAGGCAGCTGAAAAGATGAATTTTTAATCAAAACAATGAATGTGTTTCTAGGTAAGAGGGGATTGTGCAGAGAAGGATGTTTCCCTGCCTCCTCCCCTCCTTCCTTCCCTCAGAACACCTGAGGTATCTTTGCTCTGACTTTGCAAGCACAACATTGTCCCGTGGGCTTGAAGGGAAGCCTGTGGGATGACCTGCACCCCGGGATGCAGGGGGGGAGAGCAGAGGCTGGGCCTGAGCTGTGTGGTGGAGGTAGAGACAGGCAAAGCTGCAGTGCAGGTGACTCACGTGTCGGACTGCACATCCACAGCCAGGGATGCTGGCTCATTAGTCAAGGAAACACCTTTCTCCTGGCTGCTTCCCTCCCCCTCCTCCAAGTGAGAAAACAGCCCCCATCCTTTTTCCCCATTCCTGGTGTGTATGAGAATTCTTTTTTAAGTGGCAAGCTGAATATTTTAAACAAACACTGCTTAAAATCTATAATTTATGGGCAAGTCTTCAGAAGAGGAGATCAGTCGTCTCTTGGTGCTGAGGGTGTCTCTCCATCTGCAGCAGCCCCCACTACTCTGTTCCCAGTCAACTGGTGCAGCATAAGGGATTAGGCTTGGGCATGGCAGCACTGAGCAACACTGAGCAAGAAACACTGAGCAGCACTGAGCAAGAAAATTCCCAGCTCTGAATGAAGGAAAACTGGACTGTCTTCTCTTGCAGGCAGGAACAGATCCAAGCCCTCCACCAGCAGGAGAGCCCTTCTGCTAGCCCACCTGGAAGCAGCTGGCTGGGCCAGACATTGGCTCAGAGCTGGGCTACTTGGCACAGCTCTTGGAATTGGGGGTTAGGAATCTGCAGCCCCTTTCAGCTCCCAGCTCGACCCTTACTTAAAACCTGAGGGAGCCAGGGCACAGGTGAGGAGTCCAAGCTGGCAGAGGCTGAACTCCCAAAGCTGGCAGGTCAGACATGATGAGAAGCTGAATCAGGATCTGAACCTGAGCTTACAGGCACTGCTGGGCAGCGGGAGGTCCCAGGTCACTGGGACAAGACCCTGCCTCTGCTGTCCTTCTCCTCTCTGTGCCCCTGCATGTTCCCCAAGCTGAGCTGCATGTGGGAGGATTCCAGGCTTGTTCCTTAATGGGAATGGAGAGACTTTTGCTTCGATTAATTAATTTGCTGCTCTTCCCCATTTTCAGGACCATTTTTTATTCATGGCCAAGTAGCTCAGACACCGCTGCTTGCTGCCTGTTCAGGATGCTGGCATTAATATTTCATCCCAGAGCCTGCTCGTGCTGAACACAGCTCATGTCCCATGTTTCTGCCTCTTCCTGCTGGTCTCCTGCCCTGGCCCAGCTCACATTCCCCCCTTCCAGCCCAAGGCTCGGTCTCCCCGTCTCTTCACCACTTGCACGGCCTCTCCCTGGATCATATTCCCTGGGAATTAAATGTGGCACACTTGGAGCTGGGGCTTGGAGCTCCCTGCCTTTGTCTCCTGTGGCTCTGGGCAATCAGCCCTGCACAGAGGGTGTCGTGCTCACTGTGGGAATAATGGGTTCTGGGAGCAACTTGTGATATCAGGCGGCAGGGAAAGGGGAGTGACTCTCATCCTGCTGTCCCCTCCCAGGAAAGCGGGTTATGTATTTCAGTGGCCACAGAAGCAGTGTGGTGCTGTGGCTGCAACCTGGGAGAAAAGAAGGCTGCTGAAGGAGAAAACCCTGGCTGTTATCTTCCAGGGGAGCAGCAGAAATGAGGAACTCAGACTCTCCCGCTTCTTCAGCTCTCTCCTGGCTCCTGTGCATGCACTCCCCAGCATTCCAGGGCCAGGAGCAGCCTTTGCGTGCAGCTCTGCAGCCCCTGCAAGGCCCTATGTCTGAACGAGGGCAGGCCACAGTGCAGCTGTTCGGAGTGGCACTTCATTTACTGAACGGCAGCTCCATAATCCTCTTCAAATAAAAAGACTGTGGAGTCTCTGTACTGGGGGCTGATGGAAGGCTTTGCTCTCAGGCAGGTGGCACAAAGGGAGTATCTCCTTGCTGCATGTAGGAGTTCCTGGGTTTTGCTTCGGCTTTGTTATTTGATTATTTGTTCTCTTATTTGTCACTGGGGCTAGTGGATGTGATTCATTCTCCCTGATTGAAGCACTTGTTTTGTCAGGGAAACATTTCCCAGGTCTCCTGGGATGGGAAGAGAGGCTTTGTAAGGCACAATCTGTGCCCTTCCCTCTTCATCCCAGAGACGCCAGAGCCAATTCCTGGTACATCTTCCATTTCTTCAGGAACAAAACAGCACAGCAGCTCACAGACTGTCTGGCTACAACCCTCTGGCTCAGAGACTGCAGAGCCACCAAACCAAAGCATCACCTTAAAAGAGGTCTCCAGACTGGGGTGGGAAAATGTGGAGTTGGGAGTAAAGTGTGGAACTGTGCTGGAGAACATGTGCACGTGCCTGCGCATCCAGACGTGTAGTGGGGACACGTTCAGTTAAGGGAATGTGACTGCAGGTTGCAGGATGTGGAGGCTGCAAGTGGCAGAATCTCCACAGCCTCATTAAACTCTTATGTCCAAATTAAATGTCAGATTTGCATATTGGTTCTGTGTTTTCAGGCCCGTTATGCAGCAGCCAGGAGGAAGCTGATCATGGGCGGGGGTGCTGTGGGTATCCAGATTGCAACCTCCCTCCTGAGAGCCCTGCAAAGCCAAGCATGTGAAATTTTAGGGAGATCTAAGGATTAAACTTGGTTTTACAGGAGTCAGGCCTCTGTGTCTCAATTCCTGCAGGTGGAGCAGAGAGCTGCCTGTGGTGGGCAGTGTCATGTTGTCCAGGTTCCCAAAGCAGCTTCTGTGGGGTTTTCACTACCCCCTTTCTTTCAGGAGACAGAGGAAGGGCACAGCACTGCCTGGACTCTGGCTGTAGAGCTTCACCTCTGGGAAGCCCTTTACAATTTTCCCCAGGCTGGATTCCAGTCAGATCATGTTCTAATCCAGATTTAATTACCTGTGAAGACAGACAAGCCTCTTCCTTGCCCCTTGGGAAGCCCAGCCAGCAGGGTAGCATCGGGAATTGGGACGAAGCCAAACTGCAGCCCAGGCTGGTGAGCCCCTGATGTGCACAGCAATTTTCATTGTGGCTGGAGACAGATAAATGTGTCCAGGGACTGAACTAGGCAGCACTGGGAATCAGTGATCCAGCACCTGAGAGAGACACATCCCTCCCTGCGGGCAGTGGGAGGTTTACCTGGCTTTGTAGTGGAATGCTGATTACCCATGGAGACTCCTGCCAGTGGTTTGGCTGCAGAGCCAAGGGTGGCAGTGGCAGGAAGGTGCTTCCCAACAGCATCGTGGAGGAGCTAAAGGTAGGAAGAGATTCCTGGTCACGTGGGTACACTGTTGTGTGCTGCCCCAGTGTCCCTGCTGGGAGCCGAAGGAGCCATGCAGCCCATCTGCTTCAGTCCCTGGAAAGAGATGGGAAGCAAGGAGGAAGAATGAGCTCTCTGTTGCTCTGGGAAGCCTGTGCCTGCTGCCCTGCACAGCTGTGGAGCATGTCACATCCCTGATGGGCCAGATGCTGAAAGATGCTGAACATCCTTAGAAGGTCAAAGTCAGAAGGCAGAAAACCCTCCTGGCTAATTCTGAGACACAGCAGTGACAGGGCCTGCACGACAGGAGACACCCGGGAGGCAGAGCAGTTCTGAGTCAGCCGTCTCCAGAGGAAGATTTGTCAATGGCTGGGCCAGTTTTCACCAGCTCCACAGCTGGTGGCAGTTTCTGCACTTCATTCGACAAGCATCTTGTGTGGCTGACATGCTGCTCCCTGGAGGGGAGCCAGGGGATGAGACCCCTCCTTTCTCACTGGGGGTCGGTGCCTGTGGACTTTATCCAAGCACTCTTTGCACTGCAGTACCATTTCCCCAGGAGGAAAAGGGGCCCAGCATCAGGGAAGAGTCTGCAGGCCTGGGCTGGGGAACTGCAGGGTCTGAAGCATCGTCTGTGGCCACCTTCCCAAGTGCTGCCTGCCTGTGAGTCCTGGCTCTGAGTGCAACCCAAAGCTCACCACCTTAGGGCAGGCTCTGGGCAGGTAAGGACAGAGTAATTCCAGGGGAGTTGCTCCAGATTTACATGATTGTAAAGAGAAAGGATGCAGCCTTGATTAAACTTCTTCTGAGTCCTAGGAGAGGCTGGAATAAAACTCTGAGATCTGCCACAGGCTGCCTGTATGTCAGTTGTATAATTCCTCCTGGTCCCAATTCTCCTATCCATAAAGGCTGCAGTACCTCCTGCCTTGGTTATGAGGGATGCAAACCTTTCAGGGCTGTGAATGCTCCTGCCAACCACCGCAGCATCCAGGAGAGTAGTGGAGCTCCATGTGCTGCTCTGCCGACTGCTTCAGCCCTGATCCTGGGCTGCCAGAACTGCCCATGGAGCAAAGCCCACATTTCCCTCCCAGGTCCCCAGCTGTGAGACAGCATCCAGCTCCCTCAGCCTGCAGTGGAGGCAATCCCAACAGCCTCTGTGCTCTCCAGGCATCCCTTGGTGCATTCTCTTCCAACAACAGAGGCCGATGTGCTCGCTGCGTGGTGCATGAGAGCATCCCTCATGGCACAATGGAAGGAGCAAGCCTGAGGCTCCTGCAGGCAGGAGAGAAAGCCATGAAGGACAGCTGAGGACATGGGGCTCCAAACAGGATCTGTGCCCAGTTTTAATGTGCCTGGCCTTTTGTGTTTGCCTCTATTCATGCTGGGAAGGAAACTGCTGTCTCAGGATCCATCTTTCTGTCAGAAAATCCTTAGGCTCGGAATAGATTTACTCTCCAATCTGTAGGCTGGTTAGCACCAGGCCTGTCCAGTGGGAGGAGGTGAATGACTCTAGAGGGCTTTATTGGCAGGACAGTGCTCTGGAGAGGAGGCTGGCTCGCTTGTTATTGATGGGATCCTTCACTGGCTGAGACAGCCTTGGGGATAAGGAGTTGAGCAGTGGTAGATAGTCCAAAGATCCCAAAGTTGGCTACAGGCTTGACCCTCCTTTCTGTACCCACGGGCAAATCCCTGGTATCCACTTTATTTCTGTAAGAGTTGCCTGTCTGTAGCACACAGTGGAGTGTCCCTCTCTCCATGGATGGCGATGCAGGAGTCTCCTCTTCCCTCGTGTTTCAGGCCCAGAGCTGTTTGGCTACCTATAAACAAGCAGCCAGGTAGGTTGTGAAAAGGACACCACCACGGAGTGCTTGCTCAGCCTGTGCTTTCTGTCAGCGCAATGATGGTGCAGACAATTCCTCAGCTCCCTGGCTGGATTCCCTGGGGGCTCTTGTTAATGCTGCTTTCCCAGCTCTTCCACTGAGCTGTCTCTGCCTGCCGCACTCATATAATCAGGAGCTGTAAAACCACTGACAAGTCCACAGACCAGAATGGAGATTACATGCAACATTAAAATTAAAAATGGGCCAGACTCACCAAGTTGTCTTCATTAGGCGGCTGTGTTTTATTTGTGGCTTTTACTGCCAAATAAATAATCTTTCAGGTGAGTTAGTTAAGCTGCCCTCAGGAGCAAGACAAGATGGGTGAGGAGAGGCAGTTCAGCACAGCCTCTGGGATTCCTGCCACAAATCAGCCAGTCTGGAAACGGCAGAACTGGTGTCAAACCAGGATGAAAACCTTAAAATCCCACCAACACTCAATGCAAAACGACACAGAACAGTCCCCTCCCCTGAGCCAATGCAGAGCTGGCTTCAGCGCTGAGAGTGAATTCAGCCATTCGAGGCTCTGCCTCCCTCGCAGCCTCTCTCTATCATCTGCATTCATTTGGTTCCTCAGGTTTTTTTCTCTCCCTTTCTGCCAGACTTCTGGCTTTAGGAGTGCTTCTAGGGAAAGCATTAAGGGGAGACAGCACTATGGATACTTAAGGGCAGTTGTAGACGGCAGAGCATTTTTTCCCCAGAATATTCCAGGACTTTCTATGGAGAAAATGCACTGGTCATACACTCACCAGGTGTCAGTGCTGGTGGATTGGGTTCCATGTGGCCACGAGTGCTGATAGAAGCTGCAATGCATGAATGGCTTGGTTTGACTGCATCAGAACCAGATGAAGTCTTGTCTTTGCCTTGTCTCCTCTTTGCACTTCTGGACCCTTTCAAACCACAGACTTGAAGGGCATGACAGTTGTTCCCCCAGGGATCAAAAAGTCTCATGCAAACCACTGCAAAATCACTGCAGACAGAGGAGAGGCAGAGGAAAGGTGTTAAAATTCTCCCTTGCTTCCTTCCTCGTCTAGGTCGGGGTCCTGTCTCCCTGATTACTCCTGACTCCTGGTCCGGAATCATGGCAAACACAGGAATCCAGCCCTCCCACTTCTGCCACTGTGTCAGAAAATTCCTCAGTACTAACGAGGGAAGATGAGACACACTAGGTAAGGTCAGGTACTCTCTGATTATCTGCTTCCTCATCACAAAACTGCTTTAATGAAACTGAAGTTCTTTGCAGGAAACTCTTCCATAAATAAGTCAATTTCTGCAAGAAACATGACAATGAGTATATCTGTAGGAAAGAATGAAAGATACTGGTGAATCATATCATTTCAACACTTCTAAAATGAAAAAAACCTGCCACTCTACATTTTGTTCAGAAAAAAAAGTTAATTGATATTGCAAAAAAACCCCAGCCAAAACACAAAGGCTGACCTTGTGTGGATGCAGATGGTGAAGGAGCCCTTGTCCTCCTGCTTAAGGAGTCCAGACTGAGCTCAGCTGAATGAACTTCATCCTTTTAATACAAAACAGATCTTTTCCCAACCACTCTTTGACTTTTAAATACCCTCTACTGCAAAGCCAGAGCTGTGAGCAGGCACCTTGCACAGTTTGAAATTACACCTGCTAGTAGGGTGAAAAATAAACAGTGTGGGAAGTTGTGAGACACTTGGTAATCTGTCCCCAGCAGTTTGGGGACTTCTCCTTTGGTGTGTGACATGGCTCTGCTCACCTGATTGCCTTTGGGTAAGGGAGACTGTCAGGGGCCTGTCATGGACCATCAGGAAGAATTCGGGAAGCAGTCAGGAAGAATTTCTTCATGGAAATGGTGGTCAGGCACTGGAAGGGGTTGCCCAGGGAGGTTTGGAGTCCCCATCCCTGGAGGTAACCAAGGAACAACTGGATGTGGCACTCAGTGATCTGCCACAGGTTGGACTCGATGATCTTGGAGGCCTTTTCCAAACTTAATGATTCCATGATTCTGTGATCAGATTTGGGTGCTGGTTGGCACTGGTGCAGATGTGCTTCCTGGCCCCAGTTTTGTCATTTAGATTTCTCTGTGCTTCTCATCTCTCTGTCTGGAAAAAAAACTGGGACAAAAGAGAAAAGCAGGTCACAACTCCATTCCCTAAGGATGTGTGAAGCTGGCGAGGAGGTCCTGCACAATAGCAAGAGATGTTATTCAAGCCTTGGAGATGGGTATGGTTTCACTGGCACAGATGTTAGACCATAATAAATTCTCCCTTCTGGGCTCCTGCACATCATGTGTGACAGAGGGCAGGACAGAGCCCACGGCCACGCTGGCAGTGCCTGAGTGTCCCCTCCCTGCTGCAAACAGGGAACTCCCCATCCCTCAGCGGGAGCAGTGGCTGAGAGCCCCGCTGCTCCCCGGGGAGGCAGCAGGAGAGCGTTCCTGCTGCGTGGCTCTGTGTGTCTGTGTGTCTGTGTGTGTTTTTTCCCTGGCAAAATCAAATCAAATCTTTCTTGGCTCATCTGCCGGGGCGTGAGGGAGCTCCCTCCCGCCTGTGCCATGAAAGACTTGTCACCCCCTGACTCTGGAGGGGCACAGCACGAATGGCTGTGCTTGTCCCCAGCTGTGCTTTGAAGGGGATGGTTCTCATTTGTGTAACGTCCTATTGTGAGGGGATTTAATTAGCTGTGGTTTGTTCTCTCCACAGACACAAATGAGGTTTTAATTTTTTGTGTACAGGCGTGAGGTGGTTTTTGTTCATCACACTGGGAGCTCTCGCAGGCCTCCCATGTCAGAAGCTGCCTGCAAGAGGATGGAGAGGGCCAGACAAAATGGGGATGGTATTCCAGAAGTGGCAGGATAGGCTGCAGCTTCAACGTGAGCTGAGTATTTTTTTGTCACAAGCCCATGGCACTACAGTGTGCCCTTCCTCTGCACCTGCAGTGTTCCTGTCTCCAGCAGAAAGCCCCAAATCCCAGCAAAAGGAGAGTGTGTAGATGCTGAGAAGGCTGGGGAGCAAACCTAAGCCTCTCTAAATCTTTCCAGAGCCTCATTTCCTTCTGCTCCTCATCATCTCTCTCCTCTCTTCCAGCACCCAGAAGCACAATGGCATTTACTTTCTTACTTAATGTCAATATTTGCTTTGCTTTGGAACTGTCTGTTTAATAATAACAATTCCTGAGCACAGAGGAGAGGTGAGGCCTCTGTGGGTTCAGACTGGGAAGAGTGGTCCCAACACTCACATTCTCTCCTTCTCCTGGGGTTGGAGCAGCAAAGGGAAGATTCCCAGACTTCAGGGTCCTCACCCGCAGACAGCTGATTTCGGTGGAATGCCAATGCATCAGGTTCTTACTCCTGTATGTTTTCCTTCCTTTTGTGATGAATGCTGTCTCTGAGACAGGCAGCTGCAGAGGGAGATGCAATTTTTCTTAGCTTGCCAGCCATCAATCTCCTGAACAATACCCTGCTAATGAAATGGCAATGTTATCACACGCCTGTCACCAGCAGTGATGGGGCGGCCGTTCCAAACTCAGACCAGACAGAGGAAAAGCAAGGAGAGCCCCAGAGTTTCTCTTCAGGGTATGATTCCTCCTGAAGGCTTTTGACAAACTCTGGGCATCCTTCAGTACAGAACCGAGAGCCCCCAAGTGAGATTTGCTGGCTACCTCCTCCCATTTCGCAAGGACAGAAGTGTCCACACATAAGCAGCCACTGTCCTGTAGGCCCACGCTGAGTTTTCATCTGAATTCACCGTGTGGTCATCCAAGGAGCCACTTCCTGCTGTCTCCTTTGGGAACTGACATCACCAAGTGGGCAAGAAAGTCCTTGATGCTTCTTGCTTTGAAATCCAAGTGGTTTTTAAGTGGATAGACTGTTCCCTGACCTGTTGCTACTCCACCTCCTGCTTTTCCCCATTTGGAGCTCTTCAGATTAGACAGCAAAGAGCTCGTTGAGTGGCATTTTGTCCCTGAGGCCCTTCTGTTCATGATTTCAGTGAATCCCAAGGCACAAAGCACAATGACAAGGCTTTCTGCTTTGCATGGCTTGTTTTTGTGCTGAGAGAGTCCCTGCAGCCTGGTGAGGTGTTTCATTGTGAGGAGCTGGAGCTGGTGATGGGGACACAGCTGGAACTTGCAGGAGGCATTGATCAAAGCAGAGGTGTTGCCTGGGCCATGTGTCATGGGGCAGACTCTCCTTGAATGGTGAAGGACTTCCACTTCAAATAAAACCCCTGGATATGTGAACAGATGGTAGCAGCTACTTGGAGGGAATGAGAGATGAGGGGAAGTTACCAAAGGGACAATCTTTCTAAAACTCAGGGCTGCCTCCAGACAGGAAAGGTGAGCTACCCTGTAGGCCTCACCCTGCTTTGGATTATGCTGAGAAAATGCCTGTGGTTTCTGTGCAGGACCAGCAGGAGAAACTCCAGCTCATTCCCCAAGTTTCCCACAACCAGATGAGGCACTGAGAGGCTGAGCAACCCCTGAGCCCTCCTTTTTCTGAGGCTGATGCCTGCTCAGCATCCTGCAGCAACATCCTCCTGCTGCCTGGATGAACGCTGAGGAAGTGGATGACACCTCCAAACTGTGAGAAGTGCCAGAAATAAGGTGTTTGGAGTGCTTCCTTCTGTGTCTGGCAGGTACAAGTTAAGCTGAGGGTGCATGGAGGGGCAGAAGTTAAAAAACGTGTGCAAATCTCCTCAGTGCATCCGAGGTCACCGAGGTTCCCAGGATTTCTCTAACAGGTGGATGCAGCCTGATTGCTTCATCCTTTAGAAATCACGGTTTACATGACTGCTCCCACTTTAGGTCCTGGCTGGAAAAATTGTTCTTTTTTAGTAATAATTGTCACTGAACACTGAAAAACAACCATGAGAAATGACCAGAATATAACCTCTTGAGAGTGCTGTAAAAATTTTTGTTGTTTATTTACTTTGGAAAAAAAAGAAAAATCAAAGAGAAGAGTAAGAAATCTAAGGCACTGCGATGAGAGAAAAATGCAATTTACTTTTTAAAGCTCTTTCTGATTTTAAAGTGATATACAGAAAAATATAAATGGTTCTAGAAAGCTTCACCAAATAATAGAGAGGAGAGAAAATAACTACAGTGAAGGGCAGTATATTGAGGGTCATATCTGCCTCCATCTCCCGTAAAACAATATTTGCTGCAACAAAAGCACGGGTATTTTAGTTATTTATTGTCGTGCCAGCTACAAAATATTAAGGAAGTAAAAAATTTTAATTTATCCTGGATGAAGTCTGGTGGCCAAGAGGCGGCCCAGGAGCATCAGACTTGAATGCACAAGCAAGGAGGGATGAGGAGAGCAGGAAAAGCCTCTGAATAAGGAAGTGGGACTGCTCCCTTTCCTTGAGTTGAAGCTGGTCCAGGGAGTGCAAGGAAAAAAGGTGGAATGTCAGACAGCACCTGCTGGGAGAGGACTGGTCTCCCTCAGACCCCATCACACCACAGGTAGACCATAATAAGCAAGATTTAAGTGCCAGAAATCCATCACCTTTTTGAAATGGAGTGGTGTCAGCTCTTCCTCACCCCAGTTTTTGCACAGAGGGTTCAGAGTCTTTTTCAATCCAGCCCACGAATCATCTTGTCCCTTTTAAGTCTCCTCTTCACACAGCTGCTACTTGTCATTAGCACATTTTATTAGTCTTTGTTCCCCACCCCCAGTAAAAAAAAAAAAAAGTCTTAATAGAATGCCAGAACACATACTGAGCAGAAGAGCAAATTGTTAATGCAGTCATTAAACAAATACACCTTTCCTCTGGTCTTTGGATGGGAATTAATTACCCTCCTGCAACCGAAACCTGGATGTGTGCTTTGACTGACAGCTGGGCTTTTGTCTGGAGCCTTTTTTCAGAGGATGAAATCAGGACTGGGCCCTTTCTCAGTCATGAGGAAGGTGATGGCAGGACTCTGAAGGACTCTGGGGAGGGATGAGACAACAGATCATGAGAGTTGGGTTCAATGTCACAGGGCAGGAGCAAGAGCTTGCTAAGCCCCACAAGCAACTTGTGGGATTTCTCATTGGCTGGAGGCAAAATCCTGGGCTAGCTGAGTCTTCTGCCATAATTAACATCAGTTTCCTCTTCCTGCCTGCCACTGCCAGAGCCGTGGGAAGGCAGGATTCCACTTTATCCTGGAAATTAAACCCCCTGAGACCCAACCAGGTGCATCACCCCATGAGAAAACAGAGCCCCACAGGGCCAGATGTGCCTGCTGCCACCAGCAAGGCTTGGGGACACTTGCAGGACATGTAATTGCTCTGCCCCATGATCTGGGTGCATTACTAGTCCAGGAGCATGAGATAATGAACCTTTTAGCTCAGAGTAAAGAGGGAGAAAGAAAGAGAATGAATGAGCTGGGCAAGAGAGAATGACTGCGGATTCAGTTAGTTAATAAAGGGATTGTAGAAAGCAAGGTGAAGAGACAGTGGTAATTTTATGCACTGCCAGTCAGGCCCATTTGTCCTGGGAGCAGCTCCAATTTCTCTCTGAGCTGTTCTTTTTTCTTTAGAAATGGAGCTGTGAAAGGGGAAGAAAAAAAAACCCTCCCTGATTAAAATCAGCACCCAAAGTGACAAGGAAAAAAGCCATTTTAATCTCCGCATCCATAGATGGATCTTCTCCCAAATAAGCGAAACAAAAGGGAATTTAGAATATTGGCCAGTCTTACACAGCACAGGCTGAAATCATCCAGAGTCTGATGGCAGACTTGTCATATCCCAGCCCTAACCACAAAACAAAGCCAAATTTCATCTTTACAACTATTAATTCCCACTCATACACGAATCTCTCTGCTCCGCCCTCATCCACTCCCTGTTCATTCATGACCATTTAAGAGTAAACCTCCCTTAAACCCCTAATTAGCACTGCAATTTTGATGTTTTAGCTCTACAACTGCTTCAAATCTTCCTCTTGTTATTAAATATTCCTAATCCTGCATCATAACTCCTACCCCCTGAGCTGAGGCCAGAGAGAGACAGAACTGGGTGTCTACTGCCTTTAAACTCAGCTTTTATCAGATACTTGAGCACCAAGGGGCAGTGAGAAGTACTTGTCCCATTGAACTTTAATTTCTGATTGAGGAGAAAAGAAGGGAAGATTGGGGAAAACAGCAGGGAAGGGCAATCCTGTGTTTAAAAGCAGGCATGGATTATCCCTTGCAGTCAATGGGAACTGTGAAAAGGCTGCTTTTACTTTAAGACCACAGGATGGGGACATAAAGAGGGAAATGTGAGTGTTAAATTCTGCCTGAGTTGTGCTTGGATGGGACAGTTTTGCATCAGGTCTCTGGGCAGGTGGATTTGTTCGCCTATAGATTCCACTTCCCTACCAACCATTCCCCGCAAGCTGCCCCAGTGCCAGGGCTCCTGAGCAGTTTGTGCACGTCCAGATCGTGCTTTTGATCTCAACAGAAATGCCCTGACCAGCCATGGTGGTGGCTGGTGCAAGGATGAGCGGGATTGAGCATGTGGATCACAATTTGTGTCTGCATGCAGGAGCAAGCTGCTAACACAAGAGTATTTCTGCTGCAGGAGTCCATTGCCTTGTTATATCCTGCCCTGTCCATCCCCAGCTTGGCCACTGGTCAGTGTGGATGGCAGCTGAGGCAGGAAATGAGAACACTCCGGGCTCTGAGAGAAGCTTTCAGGGCTTGTCTCCAAGGGAACAAACAGAAAGGTCCGGGGGCAAAGCCAGAGCAGTTCTTAAAGAGGATTTAATCTGATGTGGGCTGCCCTAAGCACAGGGTCTTGCACAAAAGGCTGAGAGTGTTCATAAGTCTGTTTAACCTCTTTTAACTCCCCTGCCTTTCCCCCTTAAGCTGGGTGAGCACAACTGCCTTGTTCTGGTCCTGATGACTTGAGCCCAAAAGGGGAGGTGGGATTTTTCCTCAAGGAAGGCACCAGCAGTGTGTGCCCTTTCCTCAGGTGCACAGAGGATATAAACCACTCATCAGCAAGCCAAAAGCTTTTATTTTTGTATCAATATCCTTGGGGATGAGATGTGTGGAGCCTGGGAAACGCAGGCAAGCAGGTTTTGTCAGCCAGGAGGATGCTGTGGATGTTAATGTGAGGAGCAGCAAAATCAGGGGGGTTGTGTGATGTGGTTCAAGCTCCGGGGCACTTTGAGTCCCTTCTTTTATTAGCAGTGGTGTCCTTGAGTGCAGGCCGTAGCTCAGCACAGTTCAGTCCTGGCACTGAGGCCCTGTGATCGCATTACAGGGAATTATCAGGTGGCTGCACCTGGTTTAGAGAGCTCCCGGAAGGCACAGGGGTGCAAAAGGGAAAGCAAAGCACCGGTGGTTTATGAAATTAAAAAGTTCATGAGTGCCAAATCCACATGCTAGAGAGGAACTGAGAAATGGAAGAGGTCTCAGCACCATCTTATCAGGAGGTAGGACAAGGAAATTGGAGTTGAAAGCACTGTAGTGCCTGATTTGCTATCTCTCCTCTGCACCTTGGCTGCAGGTTCTGCCTTTAGGGGTTTGTTAGGCAACTTGGGGAGGAATATTTTGTGTGTATTCAGTGGGTTCTGCTTGCAGAGGCCTTAGTATGCATGAGGCGGAAAACCTGTCTGGAGAGATGGGATCGAGTGTCCCTTGTACCCTACAACAAACACAAACACAGGAGGGAAAAGGACGGAAAATGGTAACATGGGCTTCACACAGCTTTTTTGGAGATGGAGGATAAATTCCCCCTAAGCCTGTGTGCCTGCAAACACAACCGGCATCTGCATTGTAAATGTTACTGAGGGGAGCAATTCCTGTTTGAAGGGGCCTTGGCAGCACCTGGCTGCTGCCTCCGAGGGAGAGAGGTTGTGCAGGGGGACAGGGCGGGGTTTTCTTGCGTGAAGTGTGTGGAGAAGGGAAGGAGAGGCCAGTATCCCTCTGCAATACAAGCCCCTGCTTTTCCTGAGAGAAGGGCAGACAGTGCCTGGCCAGAACTGGGAAGGAAGCTGACAGAATCCAGCAGATCCAAGTGCCTGTGGTATGTACCAGCTGATGAGGAGACCTGCTGGGCCAGAGCTCAGATGCCATTAATGCAGGAAAATCTGAGGAGGTCAAAATCCTTAAATGATGCTGCCAGAGAAACTAAGATTTCACTTTCTGTACTATAAACGGGGCTCAGATTCCTGCTTTTACCTCGAGACTGTGCTTCCAGTTGGGTCAGCGAAGCGGATCAGGTTCTCCTTTGCTTTCCTCTATCTATCTCCACTCTTTCCTCAAAGGAAAAACCTGGAAAACCTGGATACTGATGCATTGTCAGATGCTGGTTTCAAGCACAGTGTGGGTCTGGTCCTGTAGCTGCTGTTGCAGCTTGGAGATGCTCAGTAATAATATCACGACTTGCTGGCAATGGCACAACAGGAAATTGGAGTAGTAAAATATTTCCCTCCTCGATGCATCCCATTTACATGTTTATAATGGAGGTTTTTAAGGCCCTAATGACAAGGAATGCTCATTGCTGGGAGAGGATGATTAAAGCGGAGACCGGGTGATTGCAGGCGGTGACGAAGGGATGTTAATTACATCAAAGGAAGCAGGAGGGCACCGCAGCTGGAGCGGCTGCTGTTTGCCACCCTGGGATGGGGGCTGCCCTTGCCCCCTGATCCTGGCACAGATGTGCTCACCCACCCTCTCCCGACCTCAGTGAGAAGCAGCTATGGGTAGGGAAGGAAAAAGCAAAGGAAAAAAACCCAAACAAACAAAATTCTCCTTCCAGCCTGCAACAGGAGTGAGCTGAATTTGTGCGTGGAAAGCTGCAGGGGGAGTGAGCAGTGCTCAGAGCAAGAACAAAGATGCTCAGGAGAGGCAAAAAGAGGGAAAGAGCCCTGGGTACAGGCTGAGGGCTCAGCCTGTTCAGCGAGGTGGGCCTAGGAGTGAACTGATGCGGTGCAGATTAAGGAGCTTCTGTTGGGTGCATATGAATCAGAGGAGCCTTTGAAGCCGTGCAGAGGATGCTGTGGTTGTTTCATCTCTGGCAGCCAAGTTCTCTCCAAATTCTGCTTTCTGCCACCTTGCTGGTGGAGCAATGCCCTGGGGAGGTTTCTCCTTGGATGGAAATCTCCATCTGCATTCCTGGGAGATTATAGGGCAGGGTACTGCTCTAGAAGAGGTGTTTGAGGAGCTGTGCACTTGGTGACAGAAGAGAGGGAGAGAAAGATAAAGGAGAGCCCATGCATTTAATTCAGCATATCAGAAAATAGCAGAGAAAGGAGTTAGTGGAAGGATGCATAAAAGAACAAATGAGAAAAGAAGTCCCAGCAATTGCATAGGGCCTAATTTAAGCAGAGTATTCCCAATATTTCCTCTTTAAATAAATAAAACAGCAGAGCCCAAAGTGTTTGAGATTTTCCCAGTCAAAGCCTTGGTATCAAACTTTCATCTATTCTTGACAGAGCAATTAAAGGGAGGGATACAGGCTCTGAAACGTAGCCAAAAGGAGTAGACTGAATATTTAATACAGTTTCAGGCTTTGAAAGTCCCAACAAACCAGTGGAATGGGGAAGCTGGTGACAGTTTTATCTTAATAAGGAAAGGGAGGGGAAAAACCTTTATTCCTGCCAGCAAGGATGGCAGGGAAACACAAACTGGATGGGAAACAGGCAGCACCTTTCCAGATTGTCTTCTTGGATGTCACAATAGCATTTCTCAAACGGTATTTGATGGAGAGGGAAGTGGATCTTCCCACCTATCCTATTCCAGCTCTTGATGCTGGAGAGATGTAAGTTTGGGGCTCTCTGAGGTTGTTTTCCATAATGCTAAAGAATTTTAAAATATTAAATAAAAAATGCTTTAGGGGTGAGGACAATCTCCTGGTCTGCAGCTTCTGCTCAGCAGCAGGAAGAGGGTGAAGGGAGAGCTGGGAGGGGAAGAAAGGAGAGCTGGGGAGTTGAACATGCAGGTTAACTCGGCTGCCAGGGCTAAACCAACTCATTAAAGGGATTAGCCAGCAGCCCTGACTGGATTTAGGAGGGTGGCTGTTGCTATCAATAAGTAATCCTGTCTCCAATCCTCTCTGGTGGCTTGGGGAAGACAGGGAGCAGAGGAAGGGTGGGAGGGAAGGAGGGACAGTAAGGAATGAGAAGAATAATTTAAGGGAAATGCTGGAGGCATGGAAAAACTCATCCCTGAGAGGGCATGGCTTGCTGAGGAGTGAAATATTCCTTCTCCCTGTGCTCTGGTGAGGATCATGGGAGCTCTGGAATGGGGCTGCACTTCCTCTCTCTGTACAACCCTCCAAGGCAGAGTTGCTGGAGCAGGATTGTGCTGTTTGGTGACGGGGAGATTGAATTTTGATTAGCTCTGACACAGTCTCTTATAACCTTTTCATTAGAAAATTACCTTTAATAGAAATTGTTCTGACACCTCAGCAGCGCTTCCCCCTAATTCATTACAGACTCTCGTGGTGGGAAGGGAGGGGAGGGGAATGGAAAGGCACCTCTGCTTCTTCTACTTGCATATTTATGAATCCATTTACAGTATAATCCATCCCCTGTTTACCTACTGACCTATTTGCTGACTTCTCTGTCTGTTCCTCTGCCTGCAGTACCCATCCAAGCAGGGGATGTCTGCTTCTTCACTCTGAATTAAAATCCAGTGCTCCTTTTTCCGGTGAAATGCAATTTTTGGGAAGAAACATTGTTTGGGGGCGACTGCAATATTTCTTTCCAGTTTTGCCTTGAGAAGATAATAGTATAAAAGTCATGTTCTGACTTAAAATGAAAAATGAAGGTGTTCCTTTCTAACAGTGTTTCAAAACTCTGTTGCTGCTTTGTCCAAAGGCATCTCTGCCTAATTTTAAATCAAAATTTCCACCCAGTTGATGGATGGGTGGGTGTTGGAGGCAAAAGAAGCAGAGCAGGGATGGAAAATGTCTCCATGTTCTCATCTAGTATCAAAACCCAGCTGATACCATGTACAACACAGAGCAAATCCTGTCATCTCAGCCTCTTCCCAGACCTGTGTGACGGAAAGGAATACCAGGTGTGGGAACATAAGGAATAATAGTTATTTGCAGAGCTCTTTGAGATCCTTAAAGGGAAAACCCTGGAGAGATGTAAAGTATTATTAAAAGGGCTGTAAGTTCTTTTCAGGCAGTTAAAGGGATCATAAATTCATTGCCCAGGAGATGTGGTAGTCAAAGTTCTGTGCAGAACGTGGTAAAAGGGAAGACTTTGGGAGACTTTTGGGTACTGAGCAGGAGGACAGTAAAGCCAGGCTTATCAAGTTAAGGCTGATCTTGGTTCTGGGTTAAAGTCAATTTTGTTGTTTAAGCAGCCCTTTCATAAAGCACTGAAAGTGTCTGGAGCTAGAGAATTTGAGCAGATTGTAGTGTTTAATCACATTGCAGTGAGTCAGGTCTTTGGGCCTAATTTCTCATTTGAATTTCTCTGGCTTCATCTTGCAGTCATTGGGCTGTCTCTCTTTTTTTTCCGCCCAGATTAACGAGGCCTTTAGTACCTGCTATTGTCTCCCCACAAAGGCTTTTATCTGCTCTAGTCAAGTCACTTCTCAATCTCCGATAAACTGAAAGGATTGAGCTCTCTGTGCCGCTCTCCAGGGAGGATGGATCAGTGCTCTCCGCGTGCTCTGCATTCGCCTTTGGTCTTTTCCAGGGAAAGCCCTGTCCACACACCAGCCCTGCTCCAGCGAATTCCTGCCCTCGCCCGGAGCAATTTCCCCCCTTTTTTTTTTGCCATACTCCTCTCCTTAGATCTTCGGGCTTCCTGCAAATTTCATTAGGATTAATTTAATTCTTCATATCAAGATTATTGAGGGGAATTGAGTCCAAGGCTGGAAATGTGTTAAAGCTCCACTTGTGCCTCTCTCTCTCCCGTGTTCTCTCCTCCATGGACAGCCTCTTCCATCAGAAATAGGATTCTTAATCCATTTACCACATGCTTCACTGATATCATATAACACTAATTTTTTAATCAGAAGGTTGTGAGATACAAAGTCAAACATCTTACAACAGCTAAATATATTATATCTCTGCAGTTACCCTTATCATCCAAACTTGTAATCTCATCAAAGAATGAAATCAGATTTGACTGACAAGACCTATTTTCCATAAGACCATGTTGACTGATGTTAATTATATTTCTACCCTTTAATTCCTTATCAATTGAATCATATATCAGCTTTTCTGATTGCTTTGCCAGGGACAGCTGTTGGCTGGCCTAGATTCCCTGGTTCAGCCTTGTGGCAGCTATGGAATACAGGCACCAGGTTTGCTTTTCCTGCTGTAATCGATCCCTTCCTTTTCCAGGAGCTGGGTAGGTGTGAGGTCTCACTGTGCGCATCCTGATCACCATTCCCATCCTATTTTCACTCTGCAAAGTGCACAAGTTATTGGCCAGAGGGCTGGGATTTCTGAAGTGGGAATTTGTGCGAAGTTGTGAGTCCCTTTCCCTGGAATGCCCTGATCCGGTGACAGCCCTGCTGCAGCCTCTCCTGTGAGTTTGCAGACATCAGAAGCAATCAGCTCTCTCCTGCTGCCTGACAGTGTTGGATTTTCTTACATCTCCCGATAAGAACTAACCTAGCATTTTACAACTGTATATCTGAAATTAGTAGCAGCTTAATCTCCCTCTGCTGGATCACTCAGAGGCGTAATTGTGCAGAAAAAAGGGTATTAAAATGCAAAACGCCCTCCTATACTTCTTCATGTTAAATCCCTTCTTCCTTCTATTCTTTTTTTTTTCATTTTACAAGAGGGCTTTTACTTTTTGCCTTCCCCCCATGTGTGTGTCTGTGTGTCTTCATAAAGAGAATGAGCTGGGCACACAGAGAGAATAATTTCTATTTCTACATAAATCTCAGAATTGAATACTTAAATTCAAGCAAAAAATACATTCTTACACCTTTAATTTCCTCTCTATGAAGTATAATGAAAAAGCCTGATTATTTTTAATTCTTCTCTTTAATAATTCAGCAGCAGAGTGATTTAAAGCTGGGGACGATAATTACCTTTTCACTTTCCTGGTAAATGGAGTTTTAATAGAAATGGAAGCTGAAATGCTGGAATTAATTCAAACAGGTCAGCATCAGGTCATCCATAGCATCTTCTGTATAAATCATTTATCTGAAAAATGGCCTGCTTCTCAATTTTCCAGGAATCCCTACCCAGAAGCTACGTTTAAACAGAAGACTCAATGTTTATATCTTGTAAAGCATGGAGGGAGGAAAAAAAAAAGTGCAATCCACATCATCTTGGAAGGATTTTTTATTTTTTAAATGCAAATGAAACCGCTGTTTGAAGGACAGGGAAGCAGGGGCTTGTCTAGATTAGGGAAATTCAGCTGTAGCTACAATGATGGTTGGCTGTGGAAGCTTTCACAGATCCCATTATCTGAGCAGTTTGTGCTGCTCAGTCTATTTATCTTCATGCTACACCTGCTACATCTGTTTTAGAGGTGAGGGATGGAGCTGAGCAGTGTCATCTCTAGCAGCGAGCAGACCCCCGAAATAAGGAGTAGGCTCTAACTGCTGCCCTGTGAGCCAAGAAGGTCTGTCAGGGAGAGAGGAAAATAAAGAAAAATATCTTTTCAGCCCCATCCGTGGAGGTGTGTTTTCTAAAAACAAGAGGAATAAAAACCAAGGCAGGTTTAGCCAAAGCTGCTCCTGCCCTGGGGAGGATGGTGACACCACAGAGCTGATGTACCAAGAATTTTCCTGGCACAGGGAGAAAAGGAAAGGCTCTGGTGGCTTCACTGAGATTCCCACACATCGTACCAAGGTCCTGTTCTGATGGATTCAACACCAAACCATCCCTGGAGGGTCTGAGGCTCTGCTGAAACACCTCCCCTGAGCATTCCCCAGGCTGCTTCCAGCTGGGATTGAGGTCCCTGATGTCCCCGCTGAAGTGGAAGGGGCTGGACCAGCAGCAGGGTTTGGCTGGGAGCAGGCAAAGCATCCGGGGGGGTTAAATTTTTCATGAGAGTTAAACATAAACTGCCTCGTCTCTAATTAAGCACTGGGACATGGAACTTTAAAGCACTCCAGCTCTGATTTGCCACAAGTGTGCGGTAATGATTTCTTTTCAAATGTCAAGCAGTTTTGTTTCTATTTCCTTTCATAAATAATTGGTGCTGAGCCGGTGGCAACACCAGCATCCAGCTGGCAGCAGGAGCCTCGTGATCCACTCCTCACATCCAGCCAGGCACGGGGGCAGTTCCAGCAGATCCCAGGTGGGGACAGAGATTTTCCTGCTCCCAGTGCAGGGAAGACGTTGCAATTTCCTTGGAGTTTGTGAATTCATTGGATCAGGTGTTCTGTTTTCACTAAGATTAACCCAGCGTACAGAGCGTGCTCGTGGCAGGGAAAGGTGGCTGCAAGGGTGGCGAAGGAATTCTGCAGGAATAAGGGGGAAATTTAATGCCTGAGGGCCAAGAGAATCCTGGCTGGGGAGCCCACACCTAAAAAAGTGCCTGGCCAGCTGTGCTGTTCGAGCAAAGGCATCCAGGTGAGCTCTCCCCTTCCTGCTCAGGAACAGCACATCCCGGAGCCATCCCTGTGTATTTTCTCTGCCACTTACTCTCCACACTAATATTTCTCTATCCATTACTGTTTACAGCCACGTATTATCCACCACTGCCTGGGGAACTCAAGCAAATGATTGCATTGCTGGGATCCCAGCCCTGTCGGTAAATACAAACACAGCTTCCAGACACTGCCAATGACCCATCACTCATCCATTCCAGGGGATCAAACTGATGGCTTTTTTTTTGGGGTGTGCTTAAAATGCTGCAGGAGTGCTGTATGTCATGAAAATGTTCATGGCAGGTCCATATTTACTGTCAGATGCCCTAATGAGATGTTAAATAATGTCCTTTTTGCTTTCCCTCCTTTCTGCTGTCTTGGCAGTGCCATAGGTGGGTGCATTCCATTTAAAAAAAAAAAAGTGTTTTAGAAATATATAAACTTTGGGAATCAGATCTCCTTGAAGAAAAGTGACCTGCTAAGGGACATCACAGCAGCGATGGAATTGATCTCCTGTCTGTCTTTCAAAGGAGCTTTTCAGATTTCCCAGACCCATCCAGCCAAGGAAGGCAGATGTTTAAACCCTGATTTTGCTTGCCTCTTGCTGCATTCCATATTTAGACTCCAGAAATATCTGAAGTGGTCATGCTGCCTATCTCAAGAGGGAAGGAAGAAAATAAATCAGACAAAATAGAAGCTGGGTTGTTTGCTGCAGGCATGTTAAAGAAGTGTGTGTGTGGCCTTCTGCCTCAGCTGCGGGGCAGTGCCATGGCTGATCTCTGCTCCTGCCTCCCATGTGCCACATGGCCCTTGGGGACAGCCAGCTTGCACCGTCTGGGGTCACTGAAGACATGGACCTGTATCACAGGCATTTCACTCACAGATGCACTGTACATAGATTTAAATAAAAATAAAACCAGAAATATACTTATGTGTAGAAGTCTCTGCGTGCCCTGGTTTGTAGCTCTATCTCTCCCCAAGTACATGTGCCTGTCCCATCCCATCCAGCCCTTCCTGATGGGAGCAAGCTGGAGTAACACAGGGGATGTTCCTCTTTCCCAGAGCCTTTCCCTGTGCTCTGGGTTTCCTCCTGCCTGGCTCACAGCCAGTGGCTTTGCTCTGGCCCCCTGCACAAACAGCCCTTTCCCCTCTGCCTTGCAGTAATGATGTTTATTGAGCCTCACACACAGCCACGCTCCTGCATTTTTCATGGAGCAGCTCTCCGGAGGCGGCGCAGGCTGATAATCAAACAGCACCCGAGCAGAGAGCAGAGATTGCTGCAGCTCCCACCACAGCTGGTAATTACCCTCCTGTCCCTGCAACAGGCCCTGACAGCTGCCACCCCCTTGGTCACCAGCCACAGATTTAATTGACCCGTGGTCTGTTTGTGGGATCACACAGGCTCTGAGTGTCAGGAGGAGGCAGAATGTCCCTGCCTGTCTCTGAGCAAAGGTGAGACCCAGCTGTGTGCAAGCACCCAGGGATCTGCCTTTGCTGTGATGAACCAGTGCTGCAGAGACCTCACTCCTTGTGTTCCATCCTCCTCTTTCTCAGGTCACCCCAGAGCCTGGACTTTTTATTTCTGATCTCAGATAGAAATGGACCAATCAGAAATACAAACCAAAAAGTGGTGCCTTACAGCGCAGAGCTGGCATTTATTTCTTGGTGTGTTGCCCTAGATGAAGGCAAAGTTGGGTCCAAGGACTTCTCACTTTCCCACTCCCTCCAAAACCAGTGCCTGCTCTGTTCCAAGCACACACTGACACAGAGCATCCTGTGGTCTCTGTGCCAGGAGAGCTGCTCCTGGTTACAGGGTAGGAAAAACAGCTCCTTGAACTCCTTCATTCCATGGGATAACTCTGGAATGCTGTGGGAGATCCCTGGGGCTGTGGGGCTTCATGGTGTGAAGGAAGAAAGGAACAGGGTGTGAAGGATATGCAGAGCTCTGAGAGAAACAAGAGCATCTGTTATTCCCACCCCTTGCTAGAGAGTCGCCCTTCACTTTTTTACTTTATTTTTGTGATGAATTGAATCCTCTGGATGAGAAGAAAGGAGTTCCACGCTATGGAAAAGTGGTGAAATCTGAAAAGTTGTATTGTTGTTTCTCTCCCTGCCTGAACAAGACAAGGACCTGCACACTGTCAGGGCTCCTGGTCATATCCCATGTCCTCATCTCTCCCCTGAAATAAAACAGGCCCTCCAGAAAAAGCAGTGACAAAGAGATGTAATTTATGAGCTCTGAATAATTCAAGGGACTTCCATGCCCTGCTCCTTTTTTTTGTTGTTGGCCCTTGGGAGAATCCACCCCCTGCCACACACACGGGGCCTGGGTGAGGGGGAGCCTCTCCTGGGAGACACAAACATTACACATTTTCCTTTCATCCCTCCTTCCCTCTGGCTGTCTCTCCCTCTGTACAAACATCTGCCTTCCCAGCCAGCTCTTTCCATACTTTGTTTTGCCTGCCTTGCACACACACCTCAGCCTTCCTGTGCTATCCTCCAGCCTCCCTCAAGAGCACTCCATTTCAATAGAAGATGGGACCTGGGAATTTGGCTTTAATATTTCATAAGCTTCCTTCTAAAATGTAAAGCATATTTATGTTATTTGCATCAACTACCAGGAAAAATACTGCCTTCAATTTTGCAGGCAGATCCTAACCTGCTGCCCACTTTTCCAGGGCAGAGCATAAAAAAACCAATTTATTCAAAGGGACCCTTTCTCCTATTTACATTTATATTGAATAATTTAAAACAACTTTCTCCACTTCCATAAATTTTTCCTTATTGGATGGGAGAACCTGTCCATGTTTAAGAAACATGTTCCTAAGGAAACCTAACAGCACAGCACGCAGAGACGTCTGCAAACCTGATGGCATCTAAGGGATCATCATGCTGGGCCAAAAATCACCTGTCCCTTTCCAAATTCTGTCCCTCTTTTGCTGTGTCTGAAGACGGGGTAGAAAGAGATCAGCACAGGCTGATGTGTGAGTGTAGCACAACAAACCCAGTTTCCACAATTTTAACTCTGGAAAAAGCTGGCAGGACTCAGCCTGAGGAGTGTCAGAGCTGAGCTGCTCCCAGCAGCATCCAGGGACGCAGCTCATCAGCTGGTGCCAATCTGTGATAATAAGGGAGTTGATTTAAACCCACTGAACACCACTTTCCAGCTTTCATTTCCTCTCTCCCTGGGCATGTTTAGGCTCTTTGTCTCTTATCTCTTTCTAATCCTTTATATTTTCATCACTTTCCTTTCCTCAGGGTTTCTTTGGCAGCGTTTTCTGAAGTTTGGTCTGTTTACTGGATCCAGAGTTAGTGTCATTATCCTACACTGGTGTCCAGGCACAACGTCCATGATTTAGGCACAACAGCAGGGAACTGAACCAAAAATGAATCAAGCTCTCACACCCCAGGGGATGGGTGAACATCCCTTGGAAACCAAGGCAGGAGCTACCAGAGAGGAACATCTACAGTGAATCCAGATTAATTAGCAGTACAGAGAGTGGAAGTTTAAATAATGTCTAATTTCCTAATTTCAAAACTGTATCACTCTCAAGGCTCCAGGTTCTTTCCCAGCACAAAGAACGATTCAAACCGTACCATGTGCTGGGGACAGCTGATTTTTTTTCCCCCCTACCCTACTTTAACAGATATTTATTCTTCTTTCTTTAATCTATGGCAATTCCAGCCTCTCTGTGCAGTAGACACAGGCTGTGGAGCGGTAGCTGGATCTTCTGTGGCTGCAAAACCTCCTGATGCTGAGTGGTGATTGTTAATTTGGCCAGGGGAAGCCAAAGAAGTGGAGGAGGGCACTTGAAGCAGACAAAAGGGGTGGTAACTGAGCCATGCACGATCCGCAGCTCCTCTGTGGCAGGAACCTGCGAGTTTCAGGCATATATTACACGTTATACACATTCCATAACCCAAACACACTGCGGGGAATGCCATCCTCAAATTGCTGTGAATTAGGAGCCATTCAAACGCAGCCCAAAGCACTCGTGAACTATTTGGGTAAATACTCTTTTAATCTGGTGCTGACTCCATTAGAAACACAAGAACCTAATTTCTGCTTGCAGTAAAACCAGAGGAAGATGTTGGCAAATCAAAGCTGATGGAGTAACAGAAGTGTTCGTGTTTTAATTGAACGTGGAATAAATCCACCGGCATATAATACCTCCCCCAGAACATTCCTCCTCAAAGAGAGCTTCCTTTTTTTTTTTTTTTTTCAGTCATTACTAGAATTTCAAGGTTAGAGATTAATTATAATGGTAATATTGCCATTTATTTTACTGCCAGCTGTAGTGGGACAATAAATCTAGCTAGAAAATAAATTGTGAGCACTGTGTCCACACTTAAAAGCTTGTAATACTGCCTCTGTGTTAATGAAATATTATTGACTGATTCTATTGAATTTGGCAAAACCCCCTCCCTTGCTCCTCCTACTGCACCGAGGCACAAATCTTGGAAAAACAAGATCTTGTTTAAACAGGAGTTCAGCTCCTGACATCTATCAAAGTGGAGCATCAGGAAAGAAAATGAACACCCTTCCCTTCCTTTATCTTAATCCAAAATGTTTCCATTCCCCCTTCTTTTGCCTTCTTTATTCCTCTAAAATCCAACAGATGCTGCAGGTACCTCCTGGTTGTGTTTTATGTTTAAGGGCACAGATACCCATTTAATTAACTCCATAATTGTGTGGTTGCTGCTGGCTTTGGGATTGCACAGTAAGCAGCAGAGATAGATTAAGGCAGTAATTTCGTGGCTGTTTCTGTCTTCCCCCACTGCTGGTCTCTCAGGGAGAGATTTAGATGTCCTTTAGGAAGCTTAAAATTAGGGAAAGCCTTTTTTTTGCATCAAGGAGAGATCCATCACCAGTTCTCCTGACGGAGGTGCAGAGGCTGGAAGGTGCCTGGTGCTCCCACAGGGAGCAGGGATGGAGGGATGTGATCAGAAAAAGTTGGGAGAAAACCTAGGCCAAGGGAGAGAAAAAATAACCTCTTTAGTCCCTGTCTTAGCACCTCCCTTGCTTCTTGCGGGATCCCTGCTTGTCTGATTGCCTGCTCACAATAGCCTGGCTGGAATTATCTTTCTCTGAAGCCATTCTCAGAACTAGAAAGAAACATTTCCCATGAGCTGCTGGCATTGGAAACTGGGATCTGCAGGCAAGCTCAGCCTTTCTGCACTGAACAAATCCCACACAGAAAGGCTGCAGAGCGTGAAACTCTTGGCTTTATTCACTCAAAGTGCTGATATGTGATGCCCACAGAACAAATTGCCCATTAAGTGGGTAAATTGAGATGGGAAATGACAACTTCTCCTCTCCCAGCTCTCCTGGTCCACCTCAACTGGTGCATCAGGACCTTACTTGAAGTTTGAGTGGTGCTAGAACTTTAAAAGGATTAAAACATAAGATAACAGGTAGGAGCAAAATGAAAAACTGGGATCACTTGGCAAACACTGCTCTTTGGATGAACCTGGAACAAACCCAGGATGAGATTCAAAGCTGAGACCCACTGGTGGTTTCCACTGGCTCTTCACACTCTCTTCACTTGAGAGAACATCTGGGGACCATATGGCACCAACGGCACTTGTCACAGTGCTGGATGTGCTGGAAATTCTGTTTCAGGGACCAACATAAAATCTTCTTTCTGGATACTCTTCCCAAAGACCCAAACTGTGATATCCTTCAAGCACCAAAGAGGGGCCCATTAGAGCGCTTGTGTTTGAGCATTTGAAGCAATTACTCATGTTCACCCAGCTCCAAACAGCTACCAAACACCATGTGTTTTTCCTCAGTGTTAATAAAATCCTAAATGATTCTTCATTAAGAAGCCCATTAAGATGACTGCAGTTTCCTCGAAGCTCATTAGAGGATATTCTCACCACTAAATTATCACACTGGAGTTTTATAGGAGGCTGAGCAAAGATGCCCTATTGTGATTAATGCATGATAGATTTTCCTCTCCTCTGCTTGCAGTCTGCTCCCAAGGCTCAGCTTTGCTGATTTCCCAACTTTGGGAGGATAAAACTGATCCTTCACCTTGGCTTTGTGGGAGAAACATTCCAGAGCTGAGCCTGCCATCCCTATTTGTGGAACTTTCCTTCATCTTACGGCCTGTCCTCTGCCCAGAGAGTTCCTGGCAGTCTGAACTAGGATTAGAATCAAGGGCAGCCCTTGCAAGGCAAAAATCTGAGGACAAAGTGGTAAAAACAACAGCAGAAAACAGAATCATTAAGCCCATGCTGGATCAGTGTTCTCCTCACTCCAGGTTCTCCTGAACCCAGTGGGAAGCTCCAAGAGCTGGGGATCACTCAAGTGTGGGAACAGAGGCCGCTGTGACAAAACAGAGCTGCTCGGATCTCCCACTGAGTATTAAAATCTCATTTTATGGTACATTATACACTTGGCCTTTTGAACAATCAGTGGCCATAAATGGTGTTTGCATCCCGGAGCCAAATCTGGGGAAAGAACAAGAGATAATCCATCTGGCTGGAGAGGAAGGGGTGGGAAGGGCCAGCACTGCACAATTATTTATGTCCACTCAGAGACACAGGGAAACGAAATGCTTTAAGAGGGCTGCCAGGCCCTCCTCAGAATGGGGCTTTAAATGATATTGATGTGGTGCTAATGGGTGCACAGTTTGTCTCCTCTGTATTACAGCTCAGAGCTTGGAGCTGGCACTTGGAGAGCCAGCTTAGGCATAGTGGGTCTCTTTAGGAGGATTTCTTTATGGGGATTTGGAGTCTCAAAGAGCTGCAGAACCCATTTGACCCAACAAGATGATCAGGGAGATGTCAGGGGCACCCAGCCACAGTGCCACCGCTTTCACTCACACCTCATTCACCAGCCAAGGGTCAGGAATCCTTAAATCGGGATTTTTTCCCTGAATAAGAAGTGAAGAATGAGTCTGAATAATATCCCTGGTAAGGATGACCCTTGGCAAGGGGCTTTGTGGTTGGCAGGATGTCACACGCTGCCCCAGAATGTCACACACTGCCCCAGCAAGGCTCAAAATCCCCAGGGTTTTGAGCCAGACCTCTTTTAATAAGCCACATTTTTCAGGTGACAGAGGAAACTTTGTCCACTCCTCCAGCCTGTGTGGCTGCCTTGGAACTCTCTCCCACCTACGGATAAAAACTCCTCTTATGTGGCCTATTCCTTTCAGCTTTAATCTCCTCCGGAATCAGCTATTAAATCAAGAGTGTGTGTGATTATCTTTGGAGGAAAAGGGGCAGGGTTTGAAGGCAAGAGCTGTTTATTCATTCAGTTCCTTGTGCAGCTCCGACAGGAACGCTGATCCTGACACGGAATTAAGGGAGGAAGGGCAGAGCTGCGATTTGTTGGCTTGATCTGACAGCCAATTTTCAGATCTGGATCAGAAAGTTATAAAGGAAGTTTTAAAAGTGCCTGCATTTGGGTTTAGCTCTGTGGAGGAGAGTGTTATTTTTCACTCTGCCTTCAGAGAAAAGTTTTTCATGTGTCAGGGCGGTTTTTAAGGATTCAGTTCATTGTGGCACCAGCTGAAGCCAGCTGAGAGCAGAGACAAGTGCTGTGCACTGCACATGCCCGAAGCAAACACAGTCCCTCCCCAGAGGGCTCAGAGACTCTGATTATTAAGAATAACTGAGGAAATCATAGAATCCCAGGAGGGTTTGGGTTAGAAACCTGGCCTTGGACACTTCCAGGGATGGGACAACCACAGCTTCTCTGGGCAACCTGTGCCAGGGCCTCACCACCCTCACAGGCAAGAATTTCCTCCTAACATCTGAAGTA
The DNA here is from genome assembly GCF_017639235.1 of Corvus kubaryi. Taxonomy (NCBI): domain Eukaryota; kingdom Metazoa; phylum Chordata; class Aves; order Passeriformes; family Corvidae; genus Corvus; species Corvus kubaryi. The sequence goes on from NW_024581119.1 coordinate 1,791,072, forward strand.
AATCTTTCCTCTTTTGGTTTAAAACTGCTCCCCCTTGTCCCATCACTGTCTGCCTGTGTGAAAAGTCGCTCTCCATCTCTTTGATATTAACCAGTGAGTAATGAATCACAGCAATGAGTGTGTGCAATGTTCTTATTTTCTAATTCACTTCCTTCTGGTGCAAACCCACCCCTGGGATCAGCTGAGTGAAGCTGCTGAGGTGTCAGAGGAGTTGTTGAGCCCTGTCAGTGCAGTGGGTAAAGGAATGCACTCAACTTGTGCCTGGGGGAGTTTCCAGCCTCTGTTTCTTCAGAGAAAACCTTCTCCAGGTGTCCTGGGAAAAACACAGCCAAGACTATTTGGTGGCAGCTCAGAAACGCAGCAGGAGCCAGCCAGGCCATCTGGGCAGTGTTGAGTGTGGGGCATTTTCCTCCAGTCTCTCTCTCTCCACGAGCAGAGATAATTATTTCTGTGGCTCAAAAGTGAACATCCCTGATACCAGCTCTGCCTCTTATCATGAGGCAGCTGCAAAATCACTTTCAAATGGTTCTACAGTTGGACTTTACTCATGAACTCCTTGGCTGAGTAAGACATGGGAAAAACATTTGGGAAGGAGGCAGCAGAGAGGAGGCCAAGAGGTTGGGATTGGGGAGAGTGAAGAGGGGAAAGGGGGGTGAAATATCCTATTTTCAGCAGAAGCTCAGGGGCCGCAGCAGAGGGGATGGGTCCTTTGGCCTTCCAGAGTGAGAAGCAGAGCCTGGCACAGGGATGTGAAGCTCTACCGGAAGGCAAAAACCTTTCACATTTATGGTTAAAATAAGGCTTTTTTTTGGGGGGGGCACACCCAGGCTGGTGCCTTTTCTCCAGCAGTGAGAGCAAAAGGGGAATCACAGCCGCTGTGCAAGTGTGGAACGGAGTAAGAAATGAAACCCTGCAGGTGAAATTGTGTCCTCTGAGAAGTGAAAAGTAATTTTTCCACTGACTGCATCTGACCACAGCTCTACTCTCCCCCATCAGGCGCCAGGCCTTGGTTAACTCTGCTGCCAAGGTATCCCCTTGCAGTGCAATAAAAATAAAATACTCTCTGTTTTCCTGATATCAGTGACTTTGTTTAAGCAGCTTTATAATGAACCCTAGCTCTCCTCCCAATAAATGTTTTTGCTATAATATCCTAGAGTAACAATGGACTAAAATAATCACAAAGAAGGGAATGTAAACCAATTTCTGATCTCGTTGAGGTGCACTGAGATTTCAATGTCATGAAGCTTGAGTGGGTTTTGAAATTGCTCTTGAGCCTGAGAATTCATCTCTCCTTTCTCTCCTCTGCCAGCAGAGATGTTGCTCTTAACCCCTGGAAGACTGGCCTTGTATTCACCCTTTTTTTGGTGTCTCTGCCTGTCTACAATTCATTTGTGTATTTGTCTTGAGATATGGAGAATTCAAGGTGCAGAATGCTCAGAGCCCTTCACTGACTAGAAAGTTACCAGTTCTTGGGAGAAAGGGGCATCTGGGACACAGACACTGTCACTTGTGTGAAACACCTCACCCACCATGGGTGTGAGCCACTCGAGACACCCAGGGCTGGGGACACAGCTGGCAGCTAGAGCAACACTGCTGGTGGCACTAGGGCTTGGGGGAAAACCATTGGAAAATTGGAATTATTGCAAAAATCGTAATTATTGTGAAAATTGGTGGTGCTGCCAGGAAAATCCTGCAGGTTCTCAAGCCCTGCTGGGAAAAAGAGACCCATCCTCACCATCCTGCCTTTGTCAAATGCCCATGCACTGTGTAATTAAGCCAGTTAGCAGAGACACTGATGCATGCTAACTCCATGAAACCAGTTTATTATCTGCTCTGCTAATTAGCCATGGGAAAACAGGTACGGGGTTTATGAATATCCGTTTAAGAAGGGGGAGGAGAAAAGGAAAACCTGTTGAAACAGATTTTTAACCCTGTTATTCCTTTGCTTTTTAAAGAGGGATGAAAGCAGGAACAGATTAAAGTGCCCACGTGGAGGAGGGGTTGGTTTGACAGGCTGGGGCAGGGAGCAGGACGGAGGGGGGGCGTGGCTTTGGGAGATCAGGGTGAAAAGCTGTGGGGAAATGGGTTTTACCATCAATTCCTGTACATGTTTGGGTTGGGGCGACCTCTGTGCCTGCCTGGCCATGTTGATGAATTACGAGATCTATTGGGATTGTAGCCTCACCTGGCTGGAGTGGGGCTGGAAACAGCTCTGAGCAAGGATTGGGGGGAAGAGCAGCAGCACTGCAGCATCAGGAATGTGCATCCAGTGCTGGCTCACCAAGCAGAGCTGTCACTCTCACAGTGAACAGGAAGCTGTTCTGGAGCTTGCTGCTGCATTTGGTATTCGGAGAAGAGCCCAATTCGCTGATTGTGCTGATGGGATATGAAAGGCAGGATGGAGTTTTATTGCAGAGCAGTTGACCTTGCTCCAGAGATATTACTGATACACAGCTGCTATTCAGCATGGCAAAACACTGTAGTCATTATGTGAATTTGGCTGCTAAGTGAAGCAGTTAGACCTCAGAGCTTTAGGATTTGCTTAAAAAAAAATAAAATCCAGGCACACTCAGGTGGGAGGATGGGGCAGCCCCCTCTCTGTGTCAGGTGGTGGGATTGCTCTGGAGGAACACAGGGGGGCTTTGTGCTGTCATCGAGGGTCCAAGCAATGACCCTTCCCCATTTTAAAATCAGTTGAAGGCAGGTGAGACTGTGGTTCTGTAGCTGTTCAATGAGATTTCAGCATAAGTGAGGCTTTTCTCAAAGGCTGTGAGATATCACAGAACCACTGAGGTTGAAAAAGACTTCCAGGATCATCGAGTCCAAGCTGTGATTGATCCCCACTGACTGCCACATGCAGTCATTCCTTGAACACCTCCAAGGATGGGGACTCCAAACCCCTCTGGGCAGCCTGACCACCCTTTCCATGAAGAAATTCCTGCTGATGTCCAAGCTGGTGCAGCCTGAGGCCGTTCCCTCTCACTGAGGACCCAGGATATATAAAATATAGGATAGCTCAGGCGAGGGAGGGAGGCAGGGAAGGTTCCTGTGCTTGCTGGTGAGCCATAATTATGCTCAGAGCCTGTGTCAGCGACTACACTTGTTCCACTTGTACAGCACAGGGCTGGTGCCTTGTTTAACAATGCACAGCTCATTGTTCTCGCTGCAGCCCTCAACGCCACCAAATTGATACTGCTTTTCCACGGGCAGGCAGATAAGGCACGTGCTCAGCACACTGGCAGAGCCACGATAGCATCACCGCACACGGGGAAATTAAAAACCGCCACATGGCGACAAAACCCCTCTTCCTGCCTCGGCAGCAGAGGAATTCCCAGCTGGAATTACAAAGACGAGCGCAAGTGAGAGGGATGTGCCACCCTGAGGGGAGGAAATCCTACTGTAAGGGATGGGAGCAGAGGAAAACCACTGGAACCAAAACTGCATCGCTCACTGGGGAAGCCAAGTCACACCTGAGGTTGTCCCTGTAAATTTAGGCTGGGCTTTAAAACAACTGATGGTTTTAATGCCCTTCCCATGCCAAAACACTCTGCCCTCAGCTGGGACACAGGGAAGTGTTGTTTCTATGGCAGAGGGTGGGAATCTGTCCCAAATCTGTCCCGTGCTGCATTCGGGAAAGAGAGGAGATTAAGAAGCAGGAGAGAACTGGAAGGAGACTGGTGAGCATGAGATTGCTTCTGACAGGCAGATGCAGTGGCAATTTTTTCCCTGAGATGCATTTTTGTCCTTCACTGAAAAGTGCTCATTTGTTGTAGCAGAACTATTCAAGATTTGGAAGCATTCACGAGGAATTTTCTGGGTTGGAAAAACATGGTTTGAAATTATCAAGGCACCCCAGTCTCATGCAATCAGGACACAAACTCTGGGAAAGTCTTGAGTCGAAATTTACCCTTTCACTTGAAGTTTAAACTTGAATGCTTTAAAATACCCTAAAACTTAAAATCAAAATGGAACAATCTAAAGTTATTGGAGGAAAGGAATGACCCAATCTAAACTGTATTTCTACTGGTCATCTGGGGAAAATTGGCAACACATCGACTTTTTGCTTCAATTTGGGATAGATTTCTGTCAGTCAAAAAAAAAAATTGTTTTCTGCCCCACACTTTTCCTCTTTCTGTTTGGTGCAACATGAGCACGCTGAGGGATGTCTGCAGTATCTGGGTGTGTGGGACCCTGCGATCTCTGTGCCCAGAACCTCTCAGAGGAGTCTCTCCCTGTGCCAGGCTGGGCAGCAACTCTGGTGCTGGGCACCATTCACCCCAAAGGGAAGAAATTATCATTTTCTCTTGTCTCATCCCTGGAGAATAGAAGTTTTCTCCTCTTTTGAATTAAATTTACCCAGTTTTTTTGCACCTCTAGCTTTCCCCCAGCCTGGAGGAGCTCTGAGAGGGCAGTGGGAAGGGGAAGCTCCAGCATGGGGACGTGGGATGCTGTCCTGGCTGGATACAGGGGCCCTGTCAGGGCCTTCTCTTCCTCAAGCCAAGCCACTTGGAGAAGACAAGCAGTTTTCCAGAGCTTCTGCCTTCTGCCAGTAACGACCCTCCGGAGTATTCCCATTTCCATAGATTTACTGGCTTAATGCTTTGTTAGAATGATAAAAGCCAGTTAATTATCCCTTACGAGATTCTGCCTCCCCACCTGCCTTCCTCGGCCCCCCCAGCCCGGCCTCCCCACGGCTATGTATTTATCTTTTGTTCATCCATTTGATTTGGAGGCGAATAAATTGGGAAAGCTGGAGTGATTCATGTACTGTGGATTGCATATTGATCTGGCACGCTCTCCTCCTTAAAGCCCCCATTAGTCACGCCGATCAATGGCTCCTGGATGGGAACCCGTGCTCGTGAAGCCAGGACGGGAGGTGCAAGCTGGGGAAAGGTCTCTGCACTTCACAGCCTCTGCCCAGCCCCTTTTATTGATTTTGTTTTGGTTTTGTTTGTTTTGGTTTTTGGGGGTTTTTTTGGTGTGGTTTTTTTTTGTGCTGCCTTTTGTTTGTTTGTTTGTTTGTTTTGGGTTTTGTTGTTGTTGTTGTTGTTGTTCTTGCCAGAAATTTGGATGCTTAAAATTTTGCAGAGGCGGGATGGCTCTGCTGCACTCCCAGCCCCTGAGACCTTTCCTGGTGCAGTTTCTAAACACTTCCAGGAGCTGCTGGTGATTTTATCTCTGCCAGTGAACTTTTTCTGATGGGTATTAAAAGCCACGAGGTGAAGGAACATGTTGTTTTGCAAGCTGCTGGAGAAATACTTCCTCCTACGTGGAAAAAACACAGGGTTTTCCATCAAGACAGACTGCTATCAAAACAGTATCACTGTACACGAGCCTGGCATTAGCTGATCTTCCAGCAGAGCTCATAAAACGCTTTACCGAGGCACAGCAGCATCATATTCCTCGGAATAAAGACACAACCAACACCTCCACCGCTAAATGGGGCTATTTAGTGAGCCATCAGAGAAGCCATCAGCACCACCAAATCCACGCCTCAGCCCCCTGACTCCCTGCTTGTTTCCTTTTCTTATTCACTTCCACAGGGGGCTGGGAAATTCCATGCAGGAATGTGGATCCATGGCGCATTTTCCCACCCCCTGGTGCGGGTGAAGCAGTTTTAAGGTCGGCGCTGAGGTGACACACACCCCAAAATGCCGCAGGTCAGTGGTTTTCAACCTGCACTTCGAAGAATTTTGGGGGTCAGCAGATTAAGGAGCTGCAAGAAGGAGCTCAGAAAAGCCAAGTTGTTGTCAGCAGGCTTAACTGAGGTCTTCAGGGGTCAGGCAAACCATTCCTCCACGAGAAACTTAAAGGGATCAGAAATAAAAAAAGGGACTGAAAGCTCGGTATGTGACTGGGGCTAAGCACTGGAACACGAGGAGAACAGGAGGGCCTTTTGGGCTGTTTAATTTTAAGGGGTTTTATATTTCTCCCAGGCTCGGTTCTCCTCAAGAGGTTTTGTGTCCTGTGTCAGAAATCCTTCTGGGCCAGGCAACACAGCTCTGAGCTGCTCCCGGAAACAGCAGAAAGAGCATTCTTCTTGTCCCGAGTGTGGTTTATAACACGAGTGTGCCCTGAGAGAGGGACTAGATGTCCCTCAGGCTCCTGCACTTGTCCCATGGCTATTCCAGAAGCAGGAGCAGCTCACCCCAGGCTCAAAGCCACAGTTCTGCCCACACTAACAAAGCAAAATCAATTAATTTGCTTTGGGAATCCTTCCTCTGCTGGTTTAGTCGAGCCATAAATCATTCTCTCTGTTCAGGGTTGGTCCCAGCCTGTCCCTGCTGGGAACAGCATTCCTGGGAGCAGCGAGGAGCATTTGCTGTGCTTCACTAGCTGGGTCTGGCCAGAAGATCTCTCTGCATCTCCATTTTTCCCAAACCCAATCCTGCCCTGAGGCTGCCGGGGCCTGGTTGTGTCCTTTCCACAGGGTTCCCTTCTCCATGGTGCTGGATCTGCAGCAGAGCAGAAGAGCAGGGTGAGCCTGGTGCTGTCAGGCTGATAAAAGCCTCCAGCACCCTGAGATGTTGCTAACACGTTCTGCCTTGCCAAGCTCGGGCTGATGGGCGCTCCTGACAGGCAGCAGCTTCCCTGGGTGTTAAACATTAATGGCTTTCCAGCTCTGCCTCTGGATTTTCGGTTGCTGAGGTGTCAGCCCAAGACAGGACAATTACCGCCCGAGTTCCACACACACACACACACCCCCCCAGGGAATGGATTGCCCGGCAGTGATTAAAGGGACTCAATCGAGGGTGTGTCACAAGGCAGGGGCACAGGACACTGCTGGCGTGTGTCACCCATCCCCACCGAGGGAGAGGAGTGCAGATGTTCTACCCAGTATCCAATTACTCCTGTTAAAACCCAGAGCCACGCTCCAAATCCATCACCATTTTCCTCTGCTTCCCTCATTTTGGATGAGGCTCCCAGTCCCCATCTGCATCCTCACCTGATGCATCTCTGCAGACGTTTGGCTCTCTGCTCTCCCCAGCAATAGCTGCTTTTCAGGGCAGCTGATCAATGGCAATGTTGTATAACGTCTCAGCTGCTTTTTTTACCCTTCCTTCCTTTGTATATGATTCACAATTTTGTCTTTCAGGAAAGCTCATGTCAGTGAAATATGTCTCCTCTGTGAAATTTCGCCAAGCTGAGGGTTTTCCCTGCTGAAAATATCTGAAACTGCAAGTGTTAGAGGTTTTGGTACAAATCTGCCTTCATGAGACTCACCACTTGGAACGGATTCAAAATTTCCTTCATGGCCACATGATCTTTCACATAGGCTAGATTTGAAAACAAACTCGTTTGCTCTGCCAAAAAGGGAGGAATCCTCTCATGAAAACAGGATGAGTTCCAATTCAGCAATGATCCATGTAAACACAAAAATATAGGGTGCCATCTTTCTTTCATAAATCCTAGGCATTAAAAGATCAGCTAACAGAAAATGGCATGATTGCTTTGAAACCCACATCATTTGCACTGCTGGATGGAAAAACACGGACACGGGAAATAAAAACAGGAGGACACAAATGTTAATTACTGGAGAAACAGTCCTTTCCTAAACTGCGTGTGAGCCTCATGTGTCTCTCTGCCTCTTACTCTCTTCTGGCTGGAGGACTCCAGCTCAAGGTTTGGCCCAGCCCCACAGGGATTGGGAAGAGGAGACACAACCCAAGCTGCACTTCCAGATCTTTCTGTAGTCCCATCCTGCTTGTGCTGCACCAGGTTACGTGCTGGCTCTGGGGTGCTGAGGATCCCCCTCCCTGCTGACTGCTGGGACCATGTGAGGAGAACATCTCCCCGTGACCCAGGAGCTCGGTGTGAAATGAAACCCTGCAAGTTTCTCCAACCTCAGCAGCTTTTTTGCGGCAGAGGTTCGGAGTAAGCCAGACGTGCTCCTCAGGGGAAGCAGCCTGTGACGTGATGCTGTGCACTGCGCTCACCCCAAGCCCCTGCAGGCTGGAGACCCTTCCCTCTGTTATAAACGACCCAGATCCGAAATGGATATGAGTTATTAAAACTCATCGAGAACGCAAAAACATTGGCAAAGCACAAAGCCAGCGTGCTGGGAGCGCAGCGGGTCGCCAGAGGCTCGGTCACAAAATGGCGGCCTGGCCTTCTACACCCCGGCGGCTGAGGCGGCGCAACCCCGGCGTTGCCATGGCCACGCCCCCCTGTCAATCTCCCCCGAGCCCGCGCTTTTCCGGCTCTGAGGCGATCGGGCTCTCGGCGGCCGCGCCCTCGCTGCTCTCATGGCGCTGCTCCCGCAGCCCGGCCGGCGGCCGCTCGCTGCCCACGGGACGGGCACTGCCACACGAAACCCACCCAGCCGCCACCAAACCAAACCTGTACGATCAAAGCCACCCCAGCACATGAAACCTTTAACATGTATCTTATACCCTTGTGTAGTGGTTTGGTCCAAAATACTCATTACTGTTTATCTGCTGTGAGATAAGAGTTAGGAGAAATGCAAAACAGGCACCAAACTTGGAAGAATATAAAGAAGTTTATTAACAGACCTAAAAGAAGAAGGAAAAAAAATTATACCACCTTCAGAACTCTCCTCCTCCCCCCACCTTCCTCCCTTCTCCCACTGACAATGTGAAAAGACAACCCTTAAGATGTTCAGTCTGTTTACCACTTCCATAATAACCTTGTTCAGTCCATTTAGAAAGAGACGTCTCTTCTTGCTCATGCTATGAAAACATTATCACAACGAGACAGCCACCCACTTCCAAATATTGTTCAGTCCATTTAGGAAGAGGAGTCTCTCTGCCTGCATGTGAGTCCTTTCCCCCGACTTGCAGCTTTTCCCGCAACTGCTTTCGAGGGTCCACTCTTGAAGTTTTCTGGGGTACAATTTTAAGGTTGAGCCGTTCAGAAACAAAAACAGAGGCCCTTCTCCTTCCCTGGGAGCAAAGGGTCTTCATCATCTTCATCGTTAGGACTATCTCTGGGAGCATCTCTAGGAACTGAGGTTTTCTCCTTTCCCATTTGGAGCAAAAGTCCTCATCTGGTTCATCTCTACGGACTGAGGTTTTCTCCTTTCCCGTTTGGAGCAAAAGTCCTCATCTGGTTCATCTCTCCCTGTCCAAACTTCTCATGAAATTACAGCTGCGTCAGCATCTGCCTATCTCAGCGCAGGTGCTTTTGCTCACGAGTTGAACACTCCACCCCCCATATCTTCATGAAATTACAACAGGATACTCTGATATATCATAGCTTCACAACAGACTTTCAGCTTTAAGCATCTCCTCTCTCTCTTCCCTCAGGTTTTCAGCTCTTCACAGCAATAAAAAGGGTTAATCTCACCTCGGCCTTGCAGCTTTGCAGCTGGAATGTTGTATTTTTCTTATCGCAGTGGAGAGGGGGGAGAGCCGAGCCGCTCCGGCTGCCCACGGCAAGGCAGTGGGGGGGGTTCCACAGCTGGAACAGGTCCATGGCTTCAGGATGGCCGTGGCCCGGCCCGGCCTGGCCCAGGCAGGGCCTGGCCGGGCCCGCTGGCCCCCACACGGGGCCTGCAGCCACTTGTCCCAGCGCCGGAAACGAGAGAGAGCTTGGAGGGGGAGTTTGCCTATTCTTAAATGTGGATCACAGAGGTGATCACAACTTTAAGTGGCTTAGAGAATTGTCCATATTCAAACTGGCCAGCTGATAGGTTCTATCAGTTCCCAGAGGAAACTGTAAGCACCCCTTAGCAAGGACGTCCCTTCCGGGACTATGCTTGCTAACCTATGACACCTTGATATTCCCACTGGGTAATATCATCATGCCCAACATTATAATCTCTAACATAACTTAGAATATAATTCAAATTAATACAACATATGGCGAAAGCCAACCTTCAAAAATCATTCATAACACCTCAGCAAGGAGAACGTCCCTGCTCTCCCCTCCTTTTCTGCTCAGGGCAGAGCACTGACCCTTCCCTGTCCCCACCTCCCCCAGCCCCATTCGGAGCATCCATCGCCCAGGTTCACTCCAGAACCCGGCCCATACACACTCTTACAGCTGCAGCCAGGCTCTGAGGGATTCTGTGGCCTAATGGCTCCACCCATTTGCTTTTCTAAGAGTCACATCAGTAATACTGTGAGTGCTCGGAGTCACGGATAAATCTGCTGCTAGAAACCCCCTTCTGCGTAGAAAGCCCCTTCTGCATTTCACCCCACGGAGCCCTTTTCACTCAGGTCGCTCCTGTGGCACAAAGCTCCCGCCTGGCTCAGGGATCGCCATCCTCCAGGGCAATTCCTCAGGGACAAGGCCTGTTGCTTTTATCTGTAGATGAAGCTTTTCCCCCACTGTTTTCCCCCCACACACCTTATTACAGTGCAAATGGAAGTGTCTGTTCGTTCCCCACTCGGTTGTTTGCATGGTGGAATTGTTGCAAGGGGAGAGAACAGAAGAATTCTGTCTGAAAAGGGAGGGAAGGAAGGGAAGGAATGGAGGGAAGGAAGGAAGGAAGGAAGGAAGGAAGGAAGGAAGGAAGGAAGGAAGGAAGGCAGGCAAGCTTTGATCCCACTTGTGTGGATACTGGCTCTGCATGAGCACCTTCCCTTTTTCCATGGTCTCATTTACCAACTTACTTAACCTTCCCTGGTGAAAATAGGTTGGAAGAGATGAGAGCAGAGGGACAAAGAAATAAGGTTACACACTTACCAGTCTGTTAATATTTATGAGGGCTATGAACCAGATTAATCTCCATGCACCGTTTCACCTGCAATGCTTCCCTTCCATATTTATGTGAGGGGAAAATAAATAAACAAACAAAATGAAATCCAAATATCTACCTGCTTTTAAGCAGTGCATGAGCCACCTGTCAATCAAACAGGTGAAAGAGTTTTCCTCTGCATCTTTTTTGGGCAGGGGGATTGTTTTCCAAGCTCCAGGCCAAGGGATGGGGTCACTGCTCTGTAGGAATTCAGGATTTGCCTGGGGTTTAGGATCCGGGGAGTGGTGATGTGCAGGAGTGTGGGATAATCACAAATGGGTGGGAAACTCAGAAATGAGTGGGAAAGGGGCACAGCAATGCCAAAACCAGGGCTGGTGCTGGACCCAGGGCACAGACAGACCCTGCACTGCACTATTCATTCAGCTGCACCTCTTCAATCCCAGGTGGCTCCAGGTCTGTTATTCACAAACCCAACTGCTGCTGTTTGGGTTCTCCCAATCCCCCAGGGAAGCATCTCTGCATTGTCTCCAGAAGAAAAGCAGTCAATCTGTTTATGAAACTAGTTATGAGGATGAATTAACATTTAAAACCCTGCACAGTTTACATTTCCATTTATAAATTCTCCTGTTAGGATTATTTGATAATGCAAATTCTCATCTACTGTCTTAATGGACCCTTCAGTCTTGGGGTGGGTTTGGATTTCAATTGCTTTTTTTTTCTTCCTCTAGTAATAGGATCTGCCTCACATATGACAGATTTGTCAGCGAAATTTTAACAAATAATATTAAATGAACTTTAAATGCCGTTTGTATCATCAGTTTTTAATTTCAAAAGTGTCATCCCGTTGCATTTGGGGAATATGTAAATGAACAGTTCACCTACTAAATTTTATGGCAGCCCAACGTGTCTGGAATACTTTGTGCTGATATTTCTGTTTATTTAATCCTTGCAATATAAGGGAAAGATTAGCTCTGTGTATTTTGTACATTTGTTTTATAATGACTTGGGTTTTTTTTTTTTTTTTTCCATTAATGAAATGATTTAGAGTGATGCAAAACAAGGTACAAATTATATTGGAAGTTGACTATGAAATAAACAATTCTGGGCGGGAGAAAACACCTGGATTAAGGAAAAAGAAGCACAGTCCTGTGCCACTACATGTGATGAAAATGTCTAAATCCCTGTGTTCACCTGGATTTACAATGAGATACGATAGAAAAGAGAAATGTTACACCTGAAGTGGAAGAAGGAGCTAATTTGGACACCCAGACTCTGCTCCATTGCAGAGCTTTAAATCCTGGCCAGCCACTGCTCCTCCTTGAGAAAGAGAAATTCTCACGTGGTCAATGCTTAACTCACTTTTTGCAAGTGTTTAAGGACCTTAAAAAGACCTTGCAGAGATTAAAACAACTCCTATAAGCTCAGGTACTCCAGTGGCTGAAGATTGGTGAAAAGAGCCACACCATGGCTGCTGCAAAAATACCCATTTTTGGCTCAGTGGTTATTTTCTGTGTTGTTTATCTTGAAAGAACCGGAGGGTTTATTTGAGCAGAAACACACGGGTGGAGTGAATTACACTTGTCTGTGGTGTTTTCCCGCCCCAGCACTGGTTTCTAACGGGGGTGGCATTCCCAGGAGGATGATTTGACTCCTGTAGGCAGCTTTTGATGTGCTGTGCTGGAAGGAGGAGGAGGAGGAGGAGGATGGAGCCCAAGCAGCCGCCTGTGACTGTGGGGAGCTCAGGCTCTGCTCTGCACTGCTGAGCTCATTCATTCCAAGCGAACACAGGGCTCTGGGAGTGACACTGATATTAAGTAAGCAAAGTGCTCTGCTTAATCACAGCCCTTGTGTGCTCCTGAGAGAGATGGAGCCAGCAGAATTCCCACTTACACTCAGTATGGAACATCCAGAGCAAGATAACTCGGTCAGGATCCTTGTCACAGCTTGTCTGGAGAGGACAAGGAGAGGTCTTGCTCTGTGAACTGGCCTAAAATATAGGTAAATTTTGAAGAGAACACCTCTTGTTAAGGCAAAACAGCCTCTTGCAGCCCCTTGTCCCTAAGTGCCTCAGCTGAGCCCTCTGTCACCTCTCTGAGCCACCTGCTGTCACCTCTCACGAGGAATTGCCACTGCAAGAGCACTCCAAGAGAAAATAATACAGATTATTTCTCCAGAGAGATGCCCCACTCTTGCATATTGGGCAGAAGGGTGCTCAGAAGAGTTCTCTGGGTTTCAGACAGAAGCTCAGGACAAAATACTGCCTGTGCTCCAGTGTCAAGTGTCAGAATTGCTGGGGAAGTGGCAGGGCCAGCTCAGCAAGGCTGCACTTCAGTGCTCTCCTCAGCTCTCAGCTCTCCAAAACTGGTGGCATCCCAGAGAGATGTAGGAGAGAGACAATTCCCTCCCTCCCTTGGTCCTCCTCTCCCTGCTCATTTCCACCTGCGTTTCTTTGTCTCTCCTTCCCTCCGAACCTCCCTCGTGCTTTGTCTTTAAGCGGCCGTGGCAGCAGTTGGGTTGTGGGAGCCTTCAATTTCCTATTCAGTTCACCAAGGAGCAGTAATTTTCTGCACTTCCATAATTAGGGGAATTTTAAGCAAACTACCTTGTGGATGATTGCAAGCCGGATTCAATTTCGGTTGCTTTGATCACCAAGAGGATGAAGACACTGCTTGAATATTTGGTGGTGTTCTCTGCCTGAAGAACCTCATGCCAGCTGCTCCCTTCCTGCCTTTCCTTCCCCACCCCGCTCCTCTCAGCCCCCACCACTGCTCCCTGCCAATCCAGGGATTGTCTTTCTGCTGCTTCTTCAGCTTGAGTGGAAGAAATAAATGCCCCTTCCTGGAAGATGAAGCTCTGTTAAAATCAGTTTTCCCAGTGAAGAGGCAGCGTGTCCTGATTGTTGGAGCAGCGCCTAAGGAAGGCAGAGTCAGGGAATTTCCGGGCCTGTGCCTTGGTTTCCTCATACAAAACAATGGAATGAGGGACAGGGCATTAATTTGCTGGTTTACTTTGTAAAAGCTCCTGTGAGCAGCAATCTGAGGGCAAAATGCCCAATTCCTTGGGTCTGCAAGATGGTTTAGGAAGATCTGTGATAGAATCACGAGATGGTTTGGGTGGGAAGGAGCTTTAAAGCTCGTCCAGTTCCACGCCCTGACATGGGCAGGAACACCTTCCACTGTCCCAGGTTGCTCCAAGCCCCGTCCAACCTGGCCTTGGACAGTTTCAGGGATGGGGCAGCCTTGGATATCACGGTGCCTTTGAAGTGATAATTGGTTTTTCCAGCTTTTATCAGCTCTAACACCCAGCACTGAACACAAGACCTTTCGCCATCACCTTTTTGCTTCAGCTGTGCCTTCACTATCTCCCTGATTATCTCCTTTCCGCTCTAGGGCTGGGAATCCATCCAGGAGGGAACGGCCCATTGCAGCGTTTAATCGCTTCTGCTTTCAGAAACAGGACTATGACAGAGCAGGCCTGGAGTGGCTGAGGACACCCTGAGCCTTCAGGAATGTCTGGTAAAGGCTGAGGGGGCTGGGAGATGAATTTCAGGACTGAGGAAGAGGACAGAATAAAGGTTTGGGTGATCAGCAGAAGAGCTGGACCGCAGCAACTTTATTCCAGTTTACACCCAGAGACTGTGGCAGGAGCTGTCCTAGTCCTTCCCAGCACAGGATTCACCTGCCACAGGAATCTCTGCTCAATGGGAGATCAGGGGAGGAGGTTCCTGTTCCCAAATGTGAGCATGATGGGCTGTCAGCCCCGGTGTATTAATAGACTATTAATGCTTCCAAGTTTCCTGAGCCACGTGCATGGGTTTTGGATAGGTTAATTAGGCCATATTTCAGGATAATTACAGCTGTATATTTCTACACTAATTAAGTGGCTTTAAAACATACCCACAATGTGGCTCAGTGAATCATAATTAAACTTCCTCTGCCTCCTGCTATACACTATGGAACTAATACCCATAAAAGACCCGAGCGCTGCTCCTTGCCAGCAGCAAATTGGAGCCTGCAAAAAAAAAAAAAAAAAAAACTTATGGAATGTCTGCCTTTTTTTTTTTTTTTTTAATAGAATCATGTACAAATTAATTCAAAATGAATATTACATGAGTCATCAAAATGCTGCAGCTTCCCTCTCTTTATTTATATTTATCCTCCCACGTGAGCTGTCACCTGGAGGAGCCGGCACACTCCAGGGTGAGGGGAGAGTGACTCATTCTTGCAACGTCTCTGACAGAGAAGGGCTTTGCTTTTCCCTCCCTTCCAGCTGGGGAGGGCTTAAAATCCATGGAGAATGATGCTGGAATCTCCCACTTCTGGAAATCTCTGGCTGGTGGGGGAGAGGAGACAATTCCTGGCTGCTGCCTGCTTGTCACTGCCCCCTCCTTGGTCCTGTTTAGCTGGAGGGTTGAAATTTCTTTTTCCTCTGCTTTTTCCTCCTCCTTTTTCCTCTGCTCTTTTGGCATCTGATGCCCTTTCAGCCTCCACTTGACAAAAATACCAGCGCCTTGTCTTGTAGTTTTGTCATTCCCTGAATGATCCCAGTAATCCCTTCCCTGCACTGGTTCCTTGCATCCTTCTCAAGATGATCTATCCCTTTTTCCTGCGCCTTGTCCCCAGGTATTATCACACCTCCTGCCTCCTGATTTGAGCTCTTCCACTCTTTTCCCTGGCTTCTTCCAGGCTCAGTGTCCCAACATTTGTATGGGGGCTCACTAACTCCCCTACAGTAAAAATAATCACTGAGTTCTTCTTTCCATCAGATTTTGCCATTTCTAGGGGAATTTTGTCTCAGCAAACTTAAATCTCCATTTATTTTCATCCCCCTGTCCCTCAGCCCTTCCTGGATGTGTGAAGGTTGTTCAGAAGTTTAAAAGTGGGATTAAGTGTAGGGAAATTCAGCCTATATCTGGGGTTTTTTTGCATTCCTGAACTGATTTACTCCAATTGTATCTCCAAGCCTTTGATGGGAGCTTGCAGCAAGCATTCCACTGGAAGAATTAATAATTAGATGGAGCAGTGATGGGTGCTGTGGAAATAAAATGATACAGATGGACACAGAGATAGATCAGTCTGACTGAGAGAAGCGAATTTTAAGCAATGTTTTAGCACATTAATGGAAATCCAATGTGATATTCACCCAGGAAACTCATTCCAGGGGTTGAGTTCAGCTGCTCAGAAGACAGCCAGAGCCATGTGAGCAGCATAGCCAACACCAAACAGCTTTCATTTCCCTGCTGGAATCTTCCCAGCTAATTCCTGATGCAAAGCAAAGCAGATTCAAAACTTCCACTCGGAGCAGGGCTTCACACCCGGGGTCCCTCTGCCATTTTTATGAGTTACCTCACCTAATGAACAGATTCTGGGAGAGACAGAGAGCTCCCAGACAGGCAGGGGAGCCAAATTTGGAGGATTATTAATGAATTATTCAGCCCTCTCTGCCCATCACACTGACATGTGAGCAGGAGCTTAATGCCCTAAGGCACCATTTCATTGTGGGAGGATAGATCCTGGTTTATAAACAACATATTGCATAAATGCCCTTTATTTACATGTGCAAAGCAATTTTTTCTGGGTCTCAGGCCTTAATCTCAAGTGTCTCCTGTTTGGGAGCAAGAAATTAAGTTGTGTGTGAGGTTCATTTCCTATGGACCATGTCAAAAGCTCTTATGGAGCAAGGAAGCAGGAAAACTGCTTGGTTCATCACTTATTTATTTCTAATGAATGGGAGAGGAAAAATGCAGCAAGACAATCCAGGTGAAGTTGAAGGGAAAGGTTTTTAATGAGAGGAGTGAGGAAGGAGTTATCCAGGACAGTCATTGAATCCCCTTGCAGGAGGTGTTGGATATCTGTGATTCTGCTCCAGTGAAAGGCAGAGGGATGCAACTGCACAGGTCTAAGACAGAAAGGAAGAAAATTAAATTGCAGGTCAGCTGAGACAGTTGTGATGAAGATGTTCCAGAAGCATCGCTGAGCGTGGGAGCCGTCAGCCTTGGCAATGTGCAGATTCCCCAGCATGGATAAAACCTGCTTTAATTCCAGCCACAGGCACCTTGTCCTGCCCAGCCATCAGTGCTGAAGGTGACTTTCTGTTGAAAAGCAGAATGGGAGAGAAGAAGAGGGAGTTCAGCAGATCCTGGGAGGCTTCCCCCTCTCTCCTGTCCTTGGAGTTCAAGTTGCAGGTCCAGCAATCGCTTCAGGGGCTGCTTCTCCCCTCAGCCAAATTAAATCTGCCCCAAAGCCTCCAGGAATTACAATAGCAATGCCTTAAAAAAAACCAAACCGAATCTAAACCAAAGTGCTGAATTTGTGTCACTTTTAGACCTGCAAGTGAGGAATTTAAAGCTGTTTGAAGTGCCCTGTTCCATCTCAGAAGGAAGGGAGTCAACCTTCCCCTCTTCCTGCCCTCCCAGATCCTGGACAAAGCTTCCCACATGCCACTAATCCAGCTTATGTTGCCCAGGGGACTCTTTTCCTGTCTCTGGAGGGACCCAGGGCTGTATTTTGATGCAGCCCCCTAAGTGCCCTGCAACACTTGGACTGGAAGGCTCTGTGTAAACTGTTAACCACTGTCATTAATCGCTCTGTTGTGCCGCTGCTGACTTTTATGGGGCAGGCACTGCAGCCTGGAAAAACATCCCTGTACAGGGAAAATATCCCTGCTGGGGCTGAGCTGGAAGGCCGAGCAGGAGAGGGGGAATCAGGATCTGCAGCTGAGAGGGATGAAGGGAGGATGCTTTGGCAGAGGTAAGGGGAGAGGCCAGGCTGGATGCATCCGTGGGGCTGGGGCTGCACCAGGCAGTGCTTCCAGGAGCTGGAGTTTGCTGCAATAACTCCATCCCTGAGTGCAAACACAGCAGGGTTGGCCCTGAATACCGATGGGCTTCGTGGCTGTGTGGGCAGGCTGAGAAAAACCAGCCCCACCTTCACCTGCAAAAGTCGCCTCAGTCCCCAGCAGACACCACGGGCACTTGTGGTGACTTCCAGCTAAATTTTGGGCAAGAAAGTAAAACCAGGGGTGGGATACTTGGGTTTGAGGGATGAAGAAATGGTGCCACAGGGCAGGAGAGGGCAGGGTGCCCCATTCTAGGGGAGATACGGGACAGTGGGGCTGGGGGTGAAAAAATGAAGTGCAAGGGCCCTTTGGGGTGCAGAAGGCAGAGGGTCCCTGCCAGGCAGGCTGAAACAGAGAGTTTCAGGGAGTCACTACACGCTACCAAAGAGCTCTTCAGGATGCAGGTGAGCTGAACAAATGGAAATTGCATGTGTCCAAGGCCGAGGAGAGTGTGACAGCTACAACTGCTTTTGGAGACAGCCCTTCCTGGCAGGCAGCTCCTCTGAGCTGCACAGCACAGAACAGTGGCTTGGCTGCATCCCTGTGCTCCCACCTCCTGTTGAAAAGGGGGTATGATCCCCCCAAAAAACCACAGCCACTTTTGTTTGTCTTGCCAACAGAGCTGGTAACAGATTAAAGGATTTATTCGAGGAGAAACGCTCTCACCCCTGGCAGTTTTAATAAACCAATAATCAAATAAAGAAGCAACTACAATAAATTAACATCTTTTACCAGAATCCAGGCAAGACTATCCTTTTAAAGCCATTGTCAGAGTTGTAACCGGTGAGACGAGGGAGGGAGGGGAGAAGAAGGAGCAGCAGAGGGGAAAAGCAGGGAAAAAAGGGAAAAAAAAGCGTTTAACCCTGGTTGTTAGACATGCGAATCCCACATCTAATTTCCAGCGGCCTTACAGCGTGTGTGAGTGCTGATAAGGCCTGTGTGAAATTGCCAGCTCGGGCTGAGGCGTGGATGTGCCATAAACCATTTCTTTATTGAGCAGATAAAGGAGCGAGGCCGGCTGAGCATGACTGAGCCATTAAACTCTCCAGCCGAGCAGGAGGGGTGAAGAAAGACACCCACTGCCATTAGGAACACCATTAGTTAATGAGGAAGTGTGTGTGTGTGTGATCAGAGCGGGTTCTCACACACACACCTGGGCCCAGGTTCTGTGTGGGGGGAGCAGGATGCGGGGGGAAGGGCAGGAGGGGTGGTGGGGACACTGTGTGACCCCTTGGAGAGGTGTGCAAGGGACTGAGCGTGAGGAGCAGCTAAATAGGGAGAAATCCAGGTGCAAAGCACATTCCAGGGGAGTCTGTGAGGAGCTGGGGACTGGGCCAGGCAGTGCTGCTGCTGCTGCCTGCTGGAGCATCCCCATGAGCTGGGCTGTGTTTTGGGTACTAAGATTTTTTCAGCTTTGCTGGGTGGTTTCCCAGTGTCTGGTGTGCTTCCTGAGCATGTTAGCCCCACAGTTTTGATCACAGAATTGTGGCATAGGATGGGATTGGATTGGAAGGGACCTTGAAGCCCATCTCCTTCCACCCCCTGGGACAGCTTCCACTAGACCAGGTTGCTCCAAGTCCCATCCAACCTGGCCTTAGACACTTCCAGGGATGGGGCAATGCCTGTCCACACTCACAATAAAGAAAGTTTCCCCAGTATCTCATCTAAACCTGCTCTCCCTCATTTTGATGCTGCTTTACATGCAACTCTACCCCTGGTGCACTCACTGGTGATCAGTAGGATGAGGAGAAAGGGGAGAGATGTGCAGCCCTCAGGCTCTTCCAGCTATGAATTCCTCTCCTTTCCCAGCCACGGAAGGTCCCATCCCAGGTCCTGGCAGTGTCTAACGTGGCACCGTGTGGCAGACAGCTCCTGGCCCTGTGCTCACTGCTAATGGGAACAGCACGCCGGGGAGCAGGGAATGAGCGGCCGCGGGGCTTGGGAACACTTGGGCTAGAGCAGACCAGTTAAATCAGAGCAGATGGCCACATTAGCCCTGCAAAAGAGCAGCCTCTCGCTCTCCCCACTCATCACAGGCCTCCCATCCAGTCTCAGCCTTCCAATTTTCTCGGCGAGCCTCTGACAGCTGCTCCAGGGAAAATTGCGCTGCCGGGGCACGAGGAGCGGAGCCCTCACCTCCTTTTCATTACCCACGAGCACCAACTCCCTTTGTCTTCCAAAGCAATTTCATAGCCGGTGCGCAAACACGGAGCCATCAAAGGAGCCTTTCACTGGGCTGGCACGGGAGACAATGGGAAGCAGATACACCTCCATCAACAAAGGGCCGCATTTCCATTTTGATAACAAATGTGCTGGCTCCCTGTCGAACACCAGCGTCTTGTTTTCCCTCTGTTTTCCCTCTCCTTCCCCCAGCCAGCCCCAGCATGCTGTGTACAATAGCACTTCCCTTCCCTCCCCTCGCCACTTGTCGTGCTGACAGATCTGATAGTCCTGCATGCCACGCTCTGCCTTTCCTTCCAAATAGCAGAGAGACAGAAGAGCAGGCCTTGTTTTCCTCCCTTTCAGCGTTATCTCCCTCTTTCATGTCCTCATTACGATGCCACCGTGCTGATGGGACAGCAGAGATTTAGGAGCTGCCAGAAGGGTGTTTTCCTGTGTGTGCCCTTCTCCCTGAGTGTGTGCACTGGAGCATCCCCAGGCTCGCTCCAGAGCTGAGTGTGAGTTGTTATCTCAGCTGGATCTGAGGAGGGGAGGAAGGAAAGGGCTGCACTGGCACGGGGCTTCCAACTGGCTGACACCTGCCAGGTACAGGTATGCTGTTCCTTTAGGATCCCTAAACATGGCCCTAACGAAGACAAGCTAGCGTAATTAGGGGACTCCACCCATTTCTAAATTATTCACCCGTTTTACCGCCTCCCTAAAGTGATTATCTCAGGCAGATCTCAGCCATGTTGAGATGTTCAGCAGAAGATGAACAATGCTGGTCCCTCTTGCTTTGGCAAGACTGAGAGAACCAGGCACTGAGTTTCCACCCATCTCCCCACCTTGCCCAGTTGCTGCCGTGTGGTTGAGGTGTTTCCACCAAGACCAGCACCTTGTGCCTGTCTGTGCTGGTGACAAGGTGTTGGATGCTGTGTTAGAGGGGAATTATCAGGGACAGCCCCCCCAGTTCACTGCTGGCTCCCAGGCCCTGCAACATTCATGTCCCCACGGCCAGGGGAAATGTGAGCACATCCCCCTGGGAGCAGCTCCCAGCTGGGGTCTCCTGGCAGAGGAATCCATCAGAGTGAAACTCAAAGCCAGTGGGGACAGGAGGAGGAGCACTGGGAGAAATTTTTCCCTGAGCACTCAGGCTCTAAAACAGCCCTGCTGTGGAGCAGCCCAGTGGGTCTCAGCCACTGGAATCCTGGAGAGGATTCCCAGGAGAGGAACAAAGAGCTCCAGCTGCTTGTCCTCAGGGGCCCTCGGTGACAAAGCACTGGCCGAGCACAGCTCACTGCTGGGAGAGGATCTTGAAACGCGGCTGCAAAGACGTGACTCAGGTTCCTCCCTTTGCTGCTATCCAGTGGCAATCCAGGGAAGGGCTCCGGTTCCAGGAGCTGTCCAGAGCCCCGTGCCTCCCTCTCCTTTATCTCAGTCTCCCGTAACAAAACCGAGTAGTAGTAACTCCCTCTTGTGATGGGTGAACACCACAGGCACTCGCTGCTGGTCCTCACACATGGGTGGGCTTTACTCCCCAGAGGTTTTTAGGGTCATTATTTCATCCACCAACAACTGACAAAATGTTCAGCCACAGCAGAGGAGCAGTTTCCTTATCAGGCTGATCCTGGGAGGACAAGCAGGTGCCTGGGCTGCAGGACCTCCTGGTGCTGTGGCACAGAGCAGGGGCTGGGAGAGGAGCAGGGGTGAGAGCTGAGGCTGATCTGGAACAAAAAAAGAGAGAAAGGATGAAAGACAACCTAAGGAAACACCGAGTGGGTGTGAAGAGGATGAGGAAATACAGAGGAGACCTTTCTAAAGGAATGGAAAACAGAAAAGAAGCCTTGCATTCAGTGGATTGTTCACCCAGATCAAAATGCCAACTAAATTAGGATATTATAGGTCACTGAACAGGGATTGCACAATGGCCGAGTCTCTAACAAAGGTTAAAACACGGAACAAAGACAAATAATGACACAACCCAGAGCCAGTGACCATAAACTCCAAACAAAAAGGAGGGCAGCACGCAGAGGATGTGAAAGCAGAAGAAATCGTTGTTTGCAATCAGTGCTCAGTGGGTCAGACTGAAAATAAAATGGCTTTGCAGAGCCAGCATCCGAGATGGGGGCACAGAGACAGCTTTGACAAGGTCTTTCAATAAAATTAATACACTTCAAACGCTTGGTAGGAATAAAAACCCCACATCAGCTCGCAGACAGACAGGAACATGTTTAAAATGTGCAATGTATGAATGTCAGAATGAAGGAAAGAAACCCTGGTTTCTCTGAGCTGCTCGGTACAGCTGTCTGGGAATTTTTCTGTGAAGTCTTTGGTTGGAAAATCACTATTTAGCTAAATTGAAGCTATTTGCAATGAAAAGGGCAGTTTTGCTAAACTTCTGGGTTTGAAAACATTCACAGAAAAGCACTGAAATGGTTGGATCATGGCAGTTCTTGCCTGGTATTCCAAGGAAATGGAGTTATCGGATCACACCACATATGGCATCCGTGAGAAAAGGCTTTTCTCTCCCCTCCTACAACTCCTGAACCCTCTGAGACATTTTGTTCAGCTGTGACAAAGGGACAGGGGGTCTCAGTGTCATTAAACTCTACAGCAGAGGGACTTCAGCCATTGGGGAAGCTGCTGGGTTGTGACAGGAAACACCAGCACCCATTTTCAGGGCTGGTTCCTCTTTTCTGTCCTGCACTGCCCTGCTTTGGTCCCTGGGCTCTCACACCCTCCAGCTGGGCCCAGAATCTCAGAAATCCCCACTTCCCCCTGATCTCATACAGAAACCATCCCTGCTCTCCCAGACAGGCAGCCCTCTAGGTGACTTTTGGGGTTGCTATGGCAGCAAAATTGATAACTCCCATCTAGAAAGGCAATTCGATGTCGCGGAGGATGATCAGCAGCATCCATCACGCCCATACCCCATAGGTGCTGGGGTAAATGACCACCACAGCTGCTCAGCTGTGTTTTTCACAAGTCCTCGTGGCTCTGTGCTGTCACTTGGGCCATCCCAGCACGTGGAAAGTGAGTGAAAGACACAACATTCTTCCTTTGCCACAGCTGTTTTAGTTCCCCTCAGATGAGTCTCGGGAGAGGGTGGCTGCTGCTCTTTGGGGGGATGCTTTGGGTGCTCCGTGCACTGACAGATGCTCCCTCAGCTCTGTATCTTGTTCTGCTGTGAGGCTGAGATAGCAAAGTCTTTGCCAGATTTCTTTAGGATCCTCTTTTTAATACCCCAGATCTGCCTGGCAGCCGGGGAGGTTGTACAAATCAGAGGAATGTGGGGATGCAGAGGATGGAAAAGGCAGGGCTTGTGGTCTGTGACATCAAACCAGTCTGTTATCTCTGCCTCCAGACTGAGGGCAGAGCTGGGAGTAATCCATCCTGCAGCTGTCTCCAGCAGCTGGCTTCAGATCTGAGCCTGACAGCTCTGCCTGCTGCTGCAGGGACAGAGACTTTGTCCCCTCAGGCTGTTCCTTTTCCCTGGCCCTTCCCACAGCCCCGGATCTGGGAGGCAAAGGTGTGAGCACATGGCAAAGCCGAGAGCACAGACTGGGTGTAAAACCTCCTGGCTCCAAGGGATTCAGGTGACAACAGCGTGGGGAAGACCCTGTTACTGTTCCAGACATTTCCGGGGTCACCACATCCCACCTTCTTTTGTCACAATCATGTCCCTGTGAAGTAATGTTCAAATGTTCATTTTTGACAGTAGCATTCAAAGCAAACACTGCTCCTTTCCCTTCCAAAATCCCAGGCAAAAGGACAATGATGAGATCCAGCTGCTTGTACTGCATCACTTAATAAATGCTGACATTTTTACAGGGAACAAGTATTTTGTTGGTGTTAATATGACCCACACAGGGTTAACAGGACCCCCAAAATTGTTCCCTCACTGTGCAAAAAAGGGCAGATTTGCTCTTGCCTCTTATTTCATTATTGATTTTACCTGTCTTTTCCTTTGACTCTGAGATGCTGCAGCAGAGAGGGGATCAGCATTCCACAGCCCTCAGACCTGGGGAGCCCCAGTGCCCATCCCTGGCATCAGGGCAATCAAAGCAGCCACTGCTGCTGAGCTCTGCTCTCCCTCCATTTCCCTTTTGACCTGCCTTTTCTCTATTTTGTTTTTAGGCTGTTTCTCAGAGCTCTCTGAGCTGCACATTTCCTCGGCTTTTATTGTAGTGGCTGAGGTAGCAATAGCAAGTGCAATTTTCGAGCTGTGTTTCATGGGTGGTTTAGAATAAAGCCCTGCATTAGCCTGAGCAGGCTCCAGAATGCTCTCAAAGCCACTGCTTGTCACACACACCGTGCCCTGCCTTCTGTCCCCTGCTCACAGGAGTGACACCGTTAGCAGGACTGGCCCAGGGCTGCCGTTTCCCACCCCCATCCTCTTCCTCAGTGGCCCTCCAAAGTGAGAAAACAATTGTTTTGTTGCTCCAGTGATGGAGATGAAGGCTCCTGCTCTCCTGTGCTCCATCCCACGGGGGTGCTGCACACCCAGGTCCCATGTGCCAGGTGCTACAGGGTCCCTCCAGTGAGGGCAAGAGCTCCAAATCATCATTTATCCCTCTGAGGATTTTCCAGCCTGCACCTCAGCCCTCCTTTCTGATGGAAGGATAAATAACCATGACAAGCTCCAGGATGCTAAGGGCAGGCTCTCCTTCCCTCCTAGGACTCATCCATGCAGCTGCTGTCACCTTGCCTGCATTAATCCCATGGCAGTCCAGCACACTGCTGCTCCAGCACTGCTCAATCTCTCCCTGGCTCACAGCTGTTTCTTTCCCGGTTGGAGCAGCTGGGATTTGCAGCTCCATAAAAGTCTCTGAGCACCCCCGGGGCCCCGGGCACCCTCATGAATACCAGCTCTTGGTATGGAAGTGATCTGCCTGGGCAGGGCAGCAGGCACAGCCCCTGGGCTGCCACTGGTGTCTCTTGGCTGAGGGCACCTCATCCCTCGGGTGTCCCTGTCACCCTCACCATGGATTCGGATGGAAAAGCTTCACCCAGCACACAGGGATGAAGGGTGTCTGTCACAAGAGTCCAGGCACATGGCAGGCTGCAGAGGAGGGGATAACACAGCCCCTAGTCCCTACGTTCGCTGCCTGCCCACAGCCAGGCACAGCCCTGAGATGTTTCTCTGCCAGCCCTGCCGCTCTCCCGCTGTTCCCAACACGTCCAGCACAGCTCGTGCTGTTCCCAGTGACTCACTACCAAGATATCTGGTAAATACACAAAAATCCTCTGTCTCTCCGTGTTACCCTGAGCCTGGGGAAAAAGCTCTGGGAGGGAACACTCCTTCCGACATGTCCACTCCTGGCCACCACACCCAGCTGCCTTCAGCAGCTCAGGTTCTCGAGTGGGTGAGCAGGGAAGGGTTTGTCCATGACCTTATCAAAGCTGGAGTCAGGGAAGCAGTGAGGTCTTCACCTCATTGAATGGAGTTAGGAGGTGTGATGGTGCTGCTGGACAGCCGTGGTCTGCAGAAGGAAAAGTCTCGGGAGCAGAGGGAGAAGGGCTTTGTGTTGAGGAGCAGCAACAAAACTCAGATAAATGGCAAGGCCAGTTCTGTCCATGGCCTCGAAAGATCTCTGTGAAATTGAGACAGCTGGGAGACCTTGGTCCCAAAGCCATGGAGCCGTCCCAGAGGGCCGGTCCCGGTATCAGAATGGTTTATCCAGGAACTCTGCCCGCCTTGGGATCAGGCAGCTGAGCTGAGATTAACTGGCCCCAGGGCTCCCTGTGCCCATTGCAACACCCCTGGCACCACAGCTGCCTGCCTTGGCACCCGGAGCAGCAGGACAGGCTGTTGTTGGTGCCACCAGGTCACGCATTTTGGCACCGAGATCGCTGGGTGTGCAAAAGGGGACCCACCAGCTGGAGAGGGGGTTTGGGCCAGATGGTGGCCAGGATTAGGGGTTTTTCAGGATGCATCAGAAACCTCGATGATCTAATATTGCTCCAGATGTGAAATGCCTTAATCCACAGGGAGGAGGTCTTTTTTTGGGGGGGAGGGACAGTTCCTGCCAAATCCCTTCCTGGAAAGGAATTCTCTTGCCTGGCAGGGGGTGGTGGTCTGGGAGTGCATTGAAAAATGACAGAACGTAGCTGGCTCACCACTCTTCCCTGGCAAGCCACACACAGAACCTCCCTGCACAGCAGCTCCCATTCCTTTCCACGCAGCCATTCGGGCTAAGAGATTTTTTTTTAAATGCCTTTATTACAGGGATTATTACCGTAAGTAGGTTAAACCATCATCGACAATGCCAGCCATCCTGAGGTGAAAAAAAATAGTGACTTGGAGGCTGGTGATTTCAAGCAGCTGCCCACCTCCCCTCCCAACCCCACTCTGACTAATTCAGACCTCAGGCAGATGCCTTCTGGCTATGATCTCCAACGCACAAAGAAAGCCTTATAAACAACCACCATTGTCCCGAGATTGCCATCTCTGCCTCTCCGTTGTCGCCCTCTCCCCGAGGCAGAGTCGGAGGCTCCCATTTGTGCTGAGGAGAAGCAGGGCAGGGCTGCATCTCCCCTCTCTGCTCTGAGCTTTCCTCCCTGTGCTCGCGGCTTTGCTGCAGCACAGGCACAGAGCTGTGCCCACCTCCTGCT
This sequence comes from Corvus kubaryi, assembly GCF_017639235.1. NCBI lineage: Eukaryota > Metazoa > Chordata > Aves > Passeriformes > Corvidae > Corvus > Corvus kubaryi. The sequence goes on from NW_024581119.1 coordinate 1,817,347, forward strand.
CCCAAAGTGAAAGGCAGGGCTCAGGTTTGGGTATCTTCACTTCCCTCCTGCGTGAATTGGCCCCTTTGATTTTTCCATATTGATGTCACACCTGGATTGGGTTCATCTCCGTGTTCCTGAACTCTCCCAAGTGAAGGAGGGTTTTACCATTTAGGAGAACACGTGCCTGAGCAGGGTTTGTAAATAAGGACTGAGAGCCTCAGCTGGACTTTGGCTTCCCAGCTGGACTCCCAGAGGATTTCCATGTGCCCCCCTGTGCCTGATGTGTTCCTGCAGCCCTCGGGACCTTCATGTCCCCTTTTAGGACAAAGTGTAGTGGAACACCAACCCCAAAAGATGGATGTTGAGGGAAACTGAATGTAAAATTCTGTACCTGAGCAGGGTGACAGCCAAACCCCTCCCTCCCAGATTATTTGTGAGTGATTAGGCTGGGGAAACATCCCTGTTACAGAGGGTTTTCTCTCTTAGATACAGCCCCTATTCCAAATTAATTTTATTCCTTCTGGCTTGAGGGGCTTAACACAGATGGAGAGCCTGAATCCCTGCTCCCCCAACCCCAGACACCAAGGAGCTGGGAGGAGGATGGAGCTGGATTCTCCCTGTGTGAGGGCAGAGCTGCTCCTCCCAGCCTGATGGGGAAACACCAGTGCCAGGGGGTATTTTCCAAGAATAGATAAGGGAAGCAGAGCGTTTCCTGGAGCTGGTTTATGGTAGTTTTCACACTTACCAGCTGTTTGCACATGAAATTGTTTCACACGATTAGGCAGGTAACAGCACCTCTAAGCCCTGTGTCAAATATTATTACGCAATAAAATAAAACCCTGAGGGAAATCGTCTTGACACACACCCTGATTTACACCCTGCACTGTGAAGATAATTACATTTCAGTGTGATATATAAAAGGCAGCAGAGGAAGCTGGTGGGGAAGGTGCAGCTCTCTGCAGTACCTGCTCAGTCAGAAGTGTCTTGTTAGTAATTGTTTTACAGGAATCAAAACCACCGCTGGAACAAGGAGGGACTAACAGGCTGATCCCCAGGGTGGCTGTGAGGAGGGCTGGAATTAGGGCTGATGGGGGAAGACAGCTCTTGCTGAACAGGTAACAGGGAGGGGGAGCAGCCTGACCTTTTCCTGCCTCTTCATTTCCTAAACAAGTGTACGCCTCCTATTGTTACAATTTTCTCGTCCCCACTCCCAACAAGAACAAAAACATGGCCGAGGGTGAAGCTGTAAATGCATTTGGAGGTGTATGAAGCTGGTAGAGGGAGGGGCCTGGAAGGGTGGATTTGCTTGGGAGGGCGCTTAATATCTCTGAAAAGGGAATGGATCCCTATTTTCTATTCCCTATTCCCAGGAGAAGGGCACTGGGCTGTGTGGAAGCTTTGTTCTCTGACCTGGGCACGGGAAGAAGTATTGGATTCAGTGGTCACTAGACCTTATCTGCCGCCCATCCTCACCTTGCCTGAGTGCAGAAAGATTTTCCTTCTTTCCCGGTTAAGGGGAAGGCACTTCATGGGGAAATCCCAGGAAGGACTGAGATTTAACCTGCCACATTGCCCAAGTGCTCATGCTGTGAGTTCAAGAATTTTAATGTCTTTTTTCCTTCTCTTTCTTGGAGGTTGGTGAGACCAATCCTTTCAGGAAGTGAAAAAGGGACCTGAAAGTCTCAGTCCTCACCTCCTTTCCTGGTAAGAGAAGTTGTGGCCTGCAAATGCAGCTGTGGAGGTCCGTGGAATTTGCAGGTGAAGCCTGGGATGGGGACAGTGGATAAAATGAGCAGAGGAGGCCGAAAACTGGGATTTACTGAATTGAGTTGAATTGAGCACTGACCCACCCTCACATCTGTGCCTTTCTGCTTGTCTGAGCAAAGGTGAAATCAGCACTTAGTGATTAGAAAAAGAAGAGAAGAGAAAGAAATTAATTACTCCTAACAAACTTTTAAGATCATGGGTTAGGCACTGCCTTCTGAAAAGTCTCCAAATCCCCTCGAAAAGCCAGGTCCGTGCAGTGCACTTTACATGCGAGTAGAGTCTAATTCCCTGTCTGATAAAAGCAGAAGGAAAGATAAAAAAGCCGGCAGGCAAATAGGATTAATTGTGTGTCAGAGGTGCCTAATTAGAAAGAATGATGGACTGGAAGGCAACACACAGGAGGCACGAGCCAGCCCAAGCTGCTCTCAGTGGCCTCTTCTGTTTCCAGGAGCAGCAGCCCTGGGCAGTGTAACTGCTCCAGCATCAGCAAGTCCCTTTTTCCCATCTGTCCCCTCCATCAGGGATCTGGGAAGCCTTTCCCTGGTACCCCTCATGTGCCAGCGTGATGCTGGGACGATTTCATCCATCCGCATGTTTATTTACTCCATCTACCTTTCCCCTGAAAAATCAACGTGTTAAAGAACCCTTGTTCCTTCTCCCCTCTCCATTTCAGGGCCTGTCTTTCTGAGCCTTTTCTCCTGTGAGGATTTTGAGCAGCTGGACTGTTTGAGGCAAGTGTTTCTCCTCACTTTCAACCTCGGGGAACCTCAGAGTCCCTGGACACAGAGCTGGCTTCATTAGGATTTCTCTCTGCCCAGAGATGGAGCCTGGGTTGCCATCCTAAATGGAAATAAATAGCCAGCAGTGTTGCACTGGAATTTTCCATAAAGAAGAGCAGCTGGAGGGGATCTGGTTATTACACGTGATGGGAGGGTGCCAGTCTCCTCTCCTGCTTGGAGGCTCAGAGAGCATGAGTGGGACTAATTTCATTTCACCTAAAGCATTCAGCGAATCCTTTTCACCATGTAAAATCCATTGCAGTTTTCTCATTAATCCTCCAAAGTACAGACACTTACTCCAGGCCTAATCCCACTCTGCTATTGTGTTTCTCTACTGCAGCCTTCCCTCATCAGCTTAACAAATTCCCTGATTTCAATGGAAGATCCAAAGCTGAACATGCCGGGCATAAAACTGAAACCGTCTCCCAAGGGCTGCTGCACCTTCCTCATTCCCCAGCCTGAGCGGGGATGAATCCTGAAAGAAGGCAGCAGAGGTGAAGGTCGTGAGCTGTGACATTCAAAAATTGCTACTCCGAGCCCGTGTCAGGTGAGACAAAAAAGTGTAACTCGTCCCAGGCAAATTGGAATTGATCGCAGCCGGGTTTGGGGGCCAGCTTGTCCCCTTCCCTTTGTGTCTCTTCTGGGAATGATCCCAATTCATGAGGGGAAATAGATGGAAAGCCCATGCTGGTGATAAGGCGCTGGATCTAATTAACAACTTTGTCAAAGGGCTTTGTTTCAGAGGCTCGGCTCCCCTGCCAGCACCGGCATCCATCAATGCTGAGCAGCCCTATCTATGCACAGATAGTGAGCAATGGCTGAGGAGCTGCTGCACCCCCAGCCCTTCTGCTGGACCAGCCGCCCCCTCAGACAGAGCTTCTGCCTCCAAAGACTTGGATTTCTTCTCGCTTTTGTGCCTGCTTTCTCTCCTTGGTGTTCATTTTGCTGTCGTTCCCTCTTTCCACACAGACTCCCCGTTCCTCCTTCCCCTTTGCTATTGGGTCAGGATCGAGCTATTTCTTTCCCTCTGTGCATTACTCTGCCACCTCTAAAATGGGGAATGCTGACCCTTCCATCTGCTTGGGGTTCCTAAAGGAAAGGCTGAAAGATGGCTATAATATAATATTTTCATCTCCAACTGCTCGGCTTTGCTCACCCGTGTCATTTGAACAGCTGTTTCCTTAATTTACACCACGAAATCCCGGTGTTTTCTCCCAGTCCAGGCTGGGGGTCCCCTCTCCGGTGTGAGTGATAGCAGGGAAGTGTTGCTTTATCTGCTGGGTGATTCCCTAATCAGGGTGGGGTTTGCACAGAGGATTTCCAGCCAGGAAGAGCTCAGAATCTCCCTGCTCTGGGTGTCTGTCAAGTTCTAGGCTGCAAAGGGCCTTCTCTTCTCATGGCTGTTCATCTACAAACAAGTGACTGCAAACACCTGCTGTTGCCACAAACCTGACCTTTCCCAGCTCTCCACCCTCTCACAGCCCCCTCCTCATTCCATGGGGACCTCAGGTGACCTCCGCAGCTCAGTTTTCCTCCTCCTCCTGGCCCTGATTTCACTCTGAGGATGCACCTAACACCTAAGTAAGTTTCTGAGACACATCTGCCCTTAGACCCCGTTGACACGAATCCAGGCTGATGCCATTTGTTCTCTTCCCATTTAAAAGGTCTGATTCCCATGTAAGCGTTTCATTTGCTTCCGAAATTACTTTGATCTCTTATAAATTTTTTTATCTCTTTTTATTGCATTCTGAGATCATAATCCTGCTTTATGTCCTGCTATCTTTTGGAGAGGCCAAATGCCTGCGCTGCATTTGTTTTTCAGTCTGGCATTTTCACTGTGCAATTGGCTACATGAGCACACTTCTGAGGGAGAGATTTGCAGTGGAAATTAAGCATAAAAGATGAAATGCTCCTGTTGAGCTATGAGCTGTTGTGTGGTTTTGTTAAATTTTTAAGAGTATTTGGATGGAAATGGTCCCCTTTTTTGGTTTAGTTTTTATAAATCTCCTTGGAGAAACCATGGCAGCCTTCTGGAATATGCAGGGAAGACTTGTCTGTTTTAATAAAAGTGAGAAGGGGAATCAAAATAAACCCGGAAACAGTGATAGATCTTCTAAAATTAGCAGCCTCACAAGCATCCTAGGAGAACTAACTTGGGAATGATGGTGTGACATGCACAGAAATGGGGGAGAGGCTTTTTGGTCTCCTCAGCCAAGCTCCAGGCACGATGTTGGGTGGAAAAGCAATGTTCTGACTCCATCAAAGGTGTGATCTCCTCGGAGAACAACCTGCAGCACTGCCCTGAAGGAGCTCGTGCTGTTTGGGGGAAATGGGCATTGTTGGCACAGAGCTTGAGCCAAGAGAAGAAATGTAAGGAGCAAAAGGGGTGGGAGGGGGAGTGTGAGCGAAAACCCAGGCTTGGAGGAGATGAGCAGGGAGCAGAAGGGAGGCTTTTGCTGTGGGAGAACAAGGTTCTCCATCTTCAGAGCATTCTGGTTTCTACAGTGAGCTCACCCGGCTTCTGAACAGAAAGAAAACAGCAAGACCTGTCCATAAAGTCTGAAATTCCCAGCATTAATTTGCTGGTGCCTCACATTTCCATTCAGGATCTCCTGTGGTTTATTCTCTTCCATTAGTGAGCCCCTTCTGCTGCCTTGGGTTCAGGAGGGGTTTGCCCTGCAGTGCTGATGAGGTGGTGCCCATTCCATCTGCATCTGATCCCGGTGAGAGCTGCATTTCCACCCCCAGCCTCTGATCAGCTGGCCCTGAGGCGCTCCTGGAACACAAAGCACAGGCCAGGCCTGGGGAATCCTAAAAGCAAAAGCCTGGCATGATCAAACCCTGCTACACTTCAATCCTGGCTGCCTGCAGATCTCCCAAAACAAAGTGCAGCCAACAAGACAATCGTGGCCTGAGACAGACGAGGCTGCCCCTGAGCACAGAGTTGGATGCTGATGCAACATTCAAAGAGAAATCACTTTTCCTCAGCCCCAGCTGGATAAAAATCCTCTGGCAGATGGGGCTTGGGCCAAACCCCTTTTTTCCCTTCACCCCCTCCTTATCACTGCAGCAAGTGAGGTGTTTTCACTGCGAGTTCCAGAGTTATGGCTGTTATTAAGTTGGAATATTTTTATAGACTTCTCCACTTAGAATATACAGGCGTGTTTACACACACAGCCCTTTTGCTTTAATTTAGTCCTCTCCTTCCCTGCACCCCATCAAGTGACTTCTAATAAATGACCGAATAAATGCATTCAGATAATGCAGTAATGGAGAAAAATTCAGTGTCTAATGAAGAGATTGTTCCTACCCCGGGACTGTAAAGATGAATGATGGTGACTGTGGTTTGAAAACTCCTTTTAGTTTAAAATATTGCTCCTTTGTAAGGAAAAAAAGAAAGCACAAAGGGAAAAAAAAACAACCCAAACAATTCTGTATAGTTTTTACCAGTCAGGAGCTGCTTGCACACAGAACAGAAACTGTCGCAGCCAAAATTGCTTCATATATCATAGCCCAGCACCAGGCAGATAATGGCAAAGCCAGTTCTGATCAGAGACTGATTATTGCTCCATGCTCCGAGCACTGATGTGCAGACAACTGACTGCAGCTTGATTTCCTTGAACTGGATTGATCTTTGCAGGCTGAAATTAAGAATGTGATCACCCTGATGAGGTGCCGTCCTGAAGGAAAATTCCTAAAAGGAGCCAATCCTTCCTCTCTCGCACTTAAATTTTCTGTTTGCAATAGGGTTGTCTCTTTTCTGTAGCTCTGGGTGCTTAAAGGGAAAAAAAAAAAAGGCTTTTTGTCTTTACCTATTACTGGCAGACATCAAATTATCTCAAGATCATCTTGGACCTGATGGAAAGCTGTGATCAGACCCGTTACCAGATTGCAGAAATAGGAGGCAGAGCAGAGGGGATTATGATGAGATCATTTAGTTTGGTGTCATTTTGCTCTCCCCCAGCTCATCCAACGTGATCCTGGAGCACCCACACTTTCTCAGGCTGTGTGTGTGTGTTTGCTGATCCCACAGAATGTCCCTTTTCCCAACATTTTTGTCATTGTTTCAAAACAGGGACATTTCCCACTGGTGCAGCACCAGCCAGGGATAATCACAGCACAAACAGTGATAAGAGCAACAACTAAATCCTGTCCACTACAAGAGCTGTGGCCACCTCTCCTCCTAATTTATTTTAGAGTCTCAGAAAGGACAGAAAGTTGGGAGAATCCTGTGTTTGCCCACATTTGCCAGTTCCCATGTGCCTGTTATTAACATTTCACTGCTGCAGAACAAGCCCCAAGCTGGGAAAGACATCCAGTGGCCAAAGGATCTGGATAAAGGAGCAAGCAAATAACACAACAAGAAAAGCCATGCACTGATGAATCCCCTGCTGCTCAGACAACAACAAGTCAAACTTCCACCTTTCATGGCTAAAGCAGCACATTAAAATTAATTGAATGAGCCTCAATGTCCATGAAAAGGATGTTCTGTGTCTGTTCATCTGGATCCTTGCTTCCCTCTGAGATGCTTTTTTTGTGTCATTAATCCAAATTCAGGCTGTAAATTATCCTTGTTGTAAAGCACAGTGAGATGCAGACCCAGGATCTGCCAGAGTTTGTTACTGAGTTTGTAATGTGCAATTGTGGCAATGATTATAATATCAGCAACTGGATTTCATCTGTCCCCACACATCGAAACAGGCGAGCTGAAATGAGCAGTGACAGGAAAATGGTCTTGTTTGCACATAAATCCTTTAATAACTAGCAATTTCAGAAAGAGAAAGTAGGAGAAAAAAGAAGTTGAAGGACAAAGAACTCATATATTAAATTCTACGCTGAAGTTAAGTCTTAAAAACCGTATCATTAAGGCTTTCAACGTGCCTTGAAGAGTGGTAAAAGCAACCAAAAAGGGTTAATTCTCCCCCTAAATCTCTCATCCAGCGACCACTATTTGCATGCCTTTTAAGGCAGCCAGGAAATTACATTAATTTCTCTAATGTGTGCAGTGCCATAAGTTCTTTTTTTAATTACAATGATCAAAATATTGCTTAAAATTAAAGGCAGCTGCATTTGTTTCTGACGGATATCATAATTGCAATTGTAAATTGGGAAATGCAATGTTTCCTGGTGCTGCTGTGAGTAATGGCTCTGAAATCATTATAGATAGGTGGATATAAATAAACCAGGAGATCTGTGAAAATAGAGCAAAAGCAAGCTAAAAGGGTAATTAGCTGAGCGAATGGGAACAGAGGAATCTGGTGCTCAAACAAAAAAAATCTAAATATTCTGAGGAGCTCTGTGACTGTATTTGTATCATGCTGGGGGGAAAAAATTCCAAAAAGGAGAAAAAAAAAAAAAAAAACAAAGAAAAAGAATGAATTTGAGCTCTGAAGGTTTTCTTTTGCTGTCTCTCTAAATTGCTCCCCATGAGTGAGAACGGTGCTTCTCCTACCCTTGGGCTTGATTGGGAGCATTGCTCTCATCTCCTGCTGATCCCTGCTTTTCCCTGAGGACCAGCAGGTGGAAAAGTGGATGGTCCTGGGGCTCTGAGGCTGCTGGTGATGAAAAGCCAAGTCACGTCTTTAAACCAGCTCAGGGGAGGATCAGCTCCCTCTTTTCAGGGCATGTGAAGCCATTTTTGGGCTCCTTGCCTCAGGCCCATCCCAACCCAGGATGCTGCTGCCCTCCAGGAGAGGGATGGAGCTGTGGAAGAGCTGAAAATACTCGGAAAAAGCCCTGGAGCAGCCAGCAAGCTGCAGCTGAACCCTTTGTGTGTGCCTAAAAGCCCTTCCAGAACCGGAGCCAACTCGGGATGGGTGTAAATCCAGAGGAATGCGCTGCCCATCAGTTTGGGTGTTTTAGGGAAAAGAAAAATGAAGTTTTCTGGATCTGAGGCCCGGGCAGCTGGGAAATGGCCAGCTCAGCAGCAACATTTATCAGCAGGCCCTGAGATATAACAGGCAATCACACTCCAGCTGGTTTCCCATCAATAAGCAGGGATGGAATATTAGTAACAATTCCGTGGGATTTGGAAGGCAAACACTGGAAAAAAGGGAAAAAAAAGAGCAGTTGCAAATGGGAGAGCTCAGCCTGGGCTCCCTGCTCTGCTAAACTCCCTTCTCCAACAGCTCCAGGTGGTGCTGCCATGCTGGGAATGGTGGAATGGACGGATGAGTCAGGGAGGAGACAAACAGATGGAAAAGGGGAGCAGTCGACAGCTGTACAAACCCCTGGAACATCCCCAGATGGAGCAGCTGACCACGGGGCTGGAATTGTTCCTAGCACAGGCAGGACACAGACATCCAACACTGGCTTGAGGATACCTCCTAGAGATAAAATTAGAGGCACAGGAAACAGAAGAAAAAGATTAAAAATAAAAATTATTATTAATAATAATAATAATTTAAAAAAAGTTGTGGAGCTCTGGTGCTCTAGGGCAGCCCGAACTTGGCTTTCAGTGTTGTGCCCACAAAATCTGCAAGCATAAGTAGAGCTGAAATCATGGAACATCTGCTGAAGAAATGCATGTCCTTGCATGTGTGAGAAGGCACTTGGAGCCTAATTGGAGCTAAACCAAGCGCCAGAATTTGACTATCCGGGCAAAATTCTGAGAAAAGCCAGTCCATCCCATAAAATTACCAAGGAACTCCTTCCCTCTGCTCTGGGCAAGAGCGGAAGCCTGGAGACTTCTCAGGCTTCATTAAAGATGTGGGGATCATTATTTTCCTTCTTCAGCTCGTAGAATCACCTCCTGAAAGGATCTTTTGGCAGCCAGAAAGGAGCCTAACAAGGACAGTGACCGATGGGAGGGCCTTTGTGGGTTCTATAAACACTATTGATTTTCACATTCACAGAGAAATGAATTAGATGCCAATTGTGTATGAACTGAGCCCCTGTCTCCTGTACTGTGAGAACAGAACTGCAAAACACTGGGTGCCCCCGAGGAAAGGAAAGGTTGGGGAGGGAGGGAGGGAGGGAGGGAGGGAGGGAGTGCAGATGTGGGATTGAAAAGGTTCTCTCCAGTGTAGTCCCCTGCTACTGTCAGCCAGTGCCTCAGGAAAGGCCATTTCCCAGCTAATCAGGCTGATGTAAAACCATGAGGAAATGGATTTAAACTCCATGATCAAACCTGGTTGCTGTCTAATCTCAGAATTCCTACCTAAAGGGGACCAGAAGAGAGAGAAAATGGTGGCTACTGAGTGAATAAAATGAGAATGGGCCTCTCTCTGCTCTGCAGGACTTGCACAAATCCAGCTGTACGTTTACACCCTCGTGCTTGACAGATGGCAAAATAGACAAGCAGGCATCATCTCTGTGCCAGTCACAAGGAGCTCACCCTCCCAGGGCTTCAAATCTACTGTTCCAGACAGTCCTGCACCTCTGGGAGCTGCAGGGATGTGGAGGTCGCAGGCAATGACAGGATGCTGTGACCCCAGAGCCGTGACAAATGACACGGCCCCGTGTCTCAGAGCTCTGTCTCCTGCTCTAACCCATCATCACCACGACAGAGAAGAGCTCAGACCCTGGAGATGGGGCTGGTTTAATCTCCTGCAGGGCTGTAACGACTCTGAACCCCATGTCTAACATCACTCAGCGTGACTACTTAATTACAGTAATTAGGGAGCGTGGTAGGAACCTGTGCAGTGTGAGAAGGAGGGACTGCACTCAGGACATGGATTCCCTGTCGGTCAGGTCCATTAGGAAGCAATCCTGCCCATTCCTTCCAGCTCCTGGGCTCAGTCTGGGACTGGGGAACCCTGTCTGCTGAGGAGCCCAAGGCAGGGCATGTGCAGCTTCTCCTTGTTCCTCCTTCCCTGCCATTCCCAGCTCGGTTTTCACTCTCCAAAAGTGGTGGAACATCACTCCTGGCTGCTCTTGAGGAGTAGGGCAGGTGCTGGTTAAGTAGAGAGGTGTCCCTGCGAGGGGAGGAGGTGACACCATCACCCAGAGAGTGGAAGTGCTCATCACCTCCGGGTCTCAGGGAGTGCAGGTGGGATAAACACTCCAGCTGGCAAAAGGCACGTGGTGGACTGGCACTTGCCACTGCTGTCACCCCAAAGGCATGGCCAAGATGGCCTTTCCAGCCCATGGCACTCGGAGGGAGTGGTTGGACACCCCTGAAGTAGGTGTGAGGTCGCTCTGGAGAACATCTCACTCCTATTTCAGCCTCCTGAGTGCGTTGCCTTAGCTCAGGCAGAAAATCCTCTGTGTCCTGTGCTGGGAGTGACTTCCAGAGGCTCAGGGCAGCTCTGCACCAGACATGGAGCTGGATCTCCTGAGCTACCAACCCTTCCCCACATCCCGCTGCACCTTGGATCACCCTGCCTCAAGCACTCCCTCGGCTGCTCCCGCTCTGCTCGTCACACCTGGTGTCCCCTGAGCTGTAACAAACCACATTTCACACCAGCAGCGCTGACCTTTCCAGTGCTCCCGGGGTTCAGAGGCACCCCCCTGCCTGCTGTGACACCCCTGAGGTGGCACACACGACTTTGGTCGCACTTCAGCAGGTGCTGCTGAGCGTGGCCAAGGCAGACACGGATTAGAACCTGCCCCCAGCCAGGACAGAAATAATCCTGACCCCACAACACTGCACCGAGGAAGAATCCTGGCTCTGACTTAATGAACCGTAAATTCCAGCTTAATGAGTTTTATGCTGAGGAGAATAATTAATGTAATTAGTAGTGATATGAAAATGATGGCACTTGAGCCTGGATTATGAGGGGGAGGGGAGGCTGGGGGTGGGAGGCAGCTTGGAGAAAGTTCATTCCGTCTATGGTGCTGTTCCCCCAGAGGAGCAGGGCTGGATGCATTCTTGGCAGCCTTTAAAACCTCACCTCCCATCTGCCATAAAGTGGAAGAAAATAGAGCATGACAGTAGAGGGGAAAAAAAAGAAAATAAAGAGCTCAGCCTGCCCTGTTTGCAGCTGGGATGTGAAATCTTCAGTGCAGCCCTTTCCTGTGCTGGTTTTGAATCTGCAGCTCCCCCGCCCCACTCTGAACATCCTCCACCCTCCATGGGGCCTCTATTTTAGTTCTAGGAGAAAAATATCTTTATGAAGGTGATTAGGTGGTAAAACAGCAGCTCTTCACCTTACACTACATAAGTACCAATTTACTTATCCTGTGTAAGTGTTTTGATAGGTTTGATATACTTAGTGCAGTCCAAGAGCTGTACTTTAGTTTTACACATATGAATAGATGCATAAATTCCTGTACAACCCTAAAATGACCCAGCAGGAAGTTTTCTGTTCTGAATGTGGCACTGATCAGACATCTAGCACTGCAGAAAGGGACCACAAAACTCAGCGCTGACCCTGACAGCCATGAGGAAATAAAAAAGGAGCCAGAATGGATGTGTTTCCCGGCGCCCCTGTTGGAGTGGGCACCTTTCACCTGTGCAAGGTGTTTCTGATGCCACACTGGGGCTTTGGGTGGCTTTTCAGCTCAGATGTACCACGTTTAGATGGGCATTGGTGGCAGTCTGTGGGCAAATGTGTTAAAAACTGCCATGCAGGACGTAAATCCAGACTCTTTTCCCCTTTCTGGGAAGGAAGCACAGTCCTGGGGGGAGATGCCAGGTTCCAGAAATACAGGATGAACTGGTCTTTGTGCAGACTGAAGGGAGCATTGCCAGCACTCTGCTCCCACCATCCTGTGGGATATCCTGGCCCTGAGGAGAATTGTGTCTCTCCTTGATATTTCTGAGAAACAGCCCAGAGAAACACCGGAGTTCTCAGCAGAATTGTGTCAGCTTCTCTCCCACATCCCAATAAACCCTTCCCAGTAATGACCAGCTTTGGCCACTGTTGGTGCAGGCTGCACTCAGACTCTTTCACCCTCCCTCCATGAACCCCCACCCCGTCCCTCTGCCATTTGCTACCCCAAATCCGTGGCTAAATTGTTCCAAAAGGCCTTTATCCAGAGGCAGAGGCTCCATCCTTGTGCAGTGCAGCTTTGTTGTTAAGAAATATCCTGGGGCTTTTTCGCTCTCAGAGTTAATGCTAAAAATTCCATCAATAAATGGTTTATTGATCAATTGTGTCTGATAGGGAACCTCCCGAGGAGGTTCTGATGTACTCAGGGACCATTCCCCCCGCAGTGCAGGTTCAGTGTCCCCCTGCCTCTGGAACCAGGGCTGAGTGCCTGCACAAGGAAATCAGGCCACTGGCATCAGAAGTGGGCTGGAGAGGAGGAGGAACCCCCCTTTTCTTTCCCTGAATAGCTGCTGGCCCCGAGGACGGGCTGTTTGTGACTGATTCTGTCCCACCCACGTGCAGGGGGAGGCTGGGAGGAGGATTCCCAAACAAAATGAAGGGAGATTGGCATCTCTTGAGCATCCTAATTGCTCTGGGGCAGAGCCAGGGCAGGGAAGTGCAGCAGAAATCGCCTTGGAGGTCGCTGAACCCTGCTCCTCTGCTTACCTGTGAGTCCTGTGTCCCCTGTGCTGCAGGCAGGGAGGGATGCAACAGGAAAAGTGGGATATTCCAGTCCTGAGGAGCCTCTGGAACAGGCAGCAACCCCTGGGAGAAGGCAGGAGTACATTTTGGGGGGTGTGGGTACATTTTGGGGGGTGAAGTGCAAGGGATGAGGGATGTGGGGGACAACTCAGCAAGAAGCCAGCCCTGGGAGCAAGGCAGACATCAAACACCCCCCACAGGTCCCACAGGCAGGACAGGAGTTGCTGTAACTCTTCAGCTCACTTTTATTTAAGTTCTGTGATCAGTCTTTTCCATCTGCAAGAGCTCTGGTGTCAGTGCCACCAACACTTGGAACAAACCGTGACATTTCACCCTGGTAACAGGAAGAACAGCTTCATCTTAGAGGTCTTTTCAACCTAAACGCCTCTCTAACCTACAATACCAGTTCCTCCCATGCACTGCCAGCCCACTGGATCCCACTCCAGCAGTTTCCAGTTGGACTTGTTCAGCAATGAGCTGGATGGCTCAGCCTCCAGAGCAGGGACCTTTTAAAGTCAATTGGTGCCGTGCCAGCAGAAGAACACCTCCCCTTGGCCCTGATTTCAGCACCTGCAGCTCCCCCTGGGCATGGGCAGCCTTATCCTGGAGCAAAGTGAGGATCAAGCCCGTGGCAGCAGGAGCAGGGAAGTTTGGAAGGAGCCATTGGGCAAACGCTGTGCGACCGTAGGGAAAGGGAGCGAGGAATAAGAGCCCTGAATCAGAACCATTTCCAAGCACAGATTTGTAAAACCAAAACAGTGGACTCACTATTTCTTACTTCAGGGTTTTCCTGCAGGGTTTTCCCCCTTTTCTTAGGGTGCAAAGGAACTTGGTGGCATGTGGCCAGTCCCTCTTGCCATTTTTTTGAGATCAACCCAGCTCTTCAGGGGAGGCAAAGAGAACCAAGCCATTCCTAGACTAAATGCACGTGCTGGCACAAGTCAAACTGCTGCTTTGAGCTGAGGCTTCTCCTGCCTTTTACCTTTTTAAGGAGGATTGAAATCCTTTTGCTTTGCTGCAAGCCCAGTAAAACCCTTTGTGGTAGACTTCTGTGGGCAGCTCAGATTCAAAGCTGCTCAAGGCAAGCAGAGTTTCTCTATAATGCTGCAGTTTGTATCCCTGCCTTCCCCTTCCTCGTCAAAGGATCGTCGTCCCAGACATGGGCAGCAGAGAAAACCACCTGCAACGTGTTCTCTGCCTCCTCTGGCAAGCAACCATTTTGTCTGGCTTCTTTCCTCTTGTATCTGAAGACCTGAACATATTCCACTTCTCATTTAAATTCCTGGATCTGTCTGAAACTGCATCAGGTGAAGGCTCCAAATCAGACCACAGCACAGGCAGCACTCTGCTATTCCAGGCATGCAGGTAGGGAAGTTTGGAATGGATTCTTCCTTGCTTTTTCCTCATGGTCAGTGGTGCTGGGTTGATCCCAGGATGTCAGAGACCTGTGGGTTTTCCAGCACCTCCCCACATTTCCAAAGAGAGGGAGCAAAGGCAGATTTGGCAGACTTCAGCGTGGGGTGAGTGTGATGGCTGTGCCTTCAGTTCAGAGCACGCCCAGTTTCCATCTCTGTGGTAACCAGAAAGTACCCAAGGTGTGTTGGGGAGAAAATCAGAGGGAAAAATGCATTGTCTGAATAGAGACATGGAGCACTGGAGTCCTTTGGTGTGAGGGAACGACCGGCTGAGTCCTGCGGAGACTGGCAGAGGAAATGTGAATCCAAATGGTTCCAGAAAGGGTTGCATCAGTCAGGACTGACAGGATGGGATTGAAAAGTCATGTGGAGTGCTCTAAGGCTGTGTCCTGATGACACTCCCCTGATCCTTTGGGAATGAGAGTGCTCTGTGCACCGGCACGTGGCAAAGCTGCTGCTGCCCATTTCAGCTTGGCCAAAAAATGCATCGAAAATGCCCCTTCATCCACTCCTCAGCCAGACAAGCACCCCCAGGCTGCTCAGCTGATGCACCCACCTGTCATTTCGTGAGAGGTCACCTCCCAGCAGGAGAACACCTCTCCAGGTGCAGCAATTCCCCCCACAAACCTTGTCCTTGTGACCAGCCACCATCCTGTCTCGAGCGCAAAGTGGCAGCGTGCACTGGGGAAGGGGTGGGAAGGGCTGGGGGTGTTTTTTGCCATTCAGGGGCCAGGGGATCCATGCATGAGGTGTCATCCCCCACAGGGCTGTGCTGCACGAGTAACCAGAGCAGAAACTCCTCTCCCTCGTCCAGATGTGTTTGTCAGCCTGCAGGGAATCCACGAGGTAGAGCGACACAGATGTGCTGCTGTGGGGAGGAGGAGGAGGGACAGGCAGGGTGAGGCTGGAGGCGATGGGGACACAGAAAGGGCAGAGAACAACCAGAGCTGCTGAGATCCAGATACGCAGAAATAAACGGGTGCCTCAGTCTGGGTGGCAGGGCAGGAGCTGGGCTGGGACATCTGTGTGGTCACACCTCCCCTGGCAGGGGGCTGTCACCTGCTGAGAGTTTCATTTCTCACGTGCATGAGCAGCACTGACAGGTTTTGGTGCCTGGGCAGCGGGATAACGGCGTGGTGCCCACCTCTCCCTCCCACATGCCCTTAGCTCGGGCATCCTCACGTTTTGCAGAGGGATTTTAATGTCTGCAGAACGCCAAACTCCCAGCCTGAGCCAAAGGAAAGGAAATGTCCTCTGGCCACAAAGCTTTATCCCCTTGTTCAGAACCATTCCAGCCGTCACCTCTTCCATGCCATGGGTGGAACGGATGGAAGTTATCCCTGAAGCCAAGCTCTTAGGCAGGATGTTCATTCCTTGTCCTCCTCTTCCTCTTCTTTGTTTTTATACACATTGAAGTGGACATCAATATTTATTTTTTGTTTTCCTCTAATACAAGTGAACACAAATGTGATGTGGAGATAAATTCCCTTCTCTAAAACACTTTGTGGTCACAGGAATGTACACGTTTGGATTTACACACCCACACACATTCCAATATCAAAAAAAGGTGTAGTCCCAAAACTAAGATGCTTTTATAAAAGTTAAAAGGCCAGATTCCTCTGTTGGCTTTTATCCTTCATTAAGAGCAAGGAGATTACCTGAAATCCTGATTTATTCTTCATATTCTGCCTGAGTTAATTTTAAAATTCCAATCAACAGATGCAAGGAAGAGAGGGGGGAAAAAGCTCGTGGGGAGCCACGTTAGGCTTTGAAAGGAAAATTAGAGCAAATGTTTTCCTTTATAATTATTTTCTCCTTTGGGTTTCAGGTTATCAGACCTGTTATTTAAAGGATGCTTTCTCCAAATGTGTTGACTCCAAAATATGTCCCCCTTTAAAAGAGTCAATCCAAGAGATTGGGAGTGGGAGCAGGAAGGGAAAAGGAACAAAACAAACCACCTAAACCAAGTCCTGATCTCTATTTTGGGGTTGGTTTTGAGCATCTTTCATTATAAGCATCTTATGATTTGGTTCAGCAATCTTGGCTGTTTAGCTCTTCACAACGGGGATTTGCTATCCCCACTTCCGAGGGGGAAAAGGAGCCAGGGGTTAAAAAAAAAAGAAAAGAAAGAAAAAGCCACAGGCTCAGATGTGAGCGCTGGCTGTGCTGTAAAACCTCACACAAGCTGGAGCGAGGGCTGTGAAGAACCCGCACCCGGCTACTCCGGTGCAAAGAGGGCGGGGATGGACACAGGGGAAAAACCTACGGACACTGGAGCGGGTTGGGCACATCCCATCCACCACGGGGCAGCTGTCACCCACAGACACATGCACACACAGAGCCAGGAGGAGAAAAGAAAGATGCAGGTACTGGAGGAGACATGGGAGAAGGCAGAGTGTTCCCTTGAGCATTAGCAAGCCAGGCAGACGCTTTGAACTAATCATGGCAATTGCACCCGGATTTAAAATCAATCGATAAAATGAGCAATGGCAAAGGGAGGGTGGCTGGAAGGCCTTGGTTGTTGAGCGACAGGAGAGGTGAAAATCATGAGTTTCTTCCTTTTTTTTTGCTGTGTTGACACTTTACACATACTGTTCCTTAGGACAGATGTAAGGAGCCCGGGAGCCGGGAGGTGGGCAGCAGAAGGAGATGTCGGAATGGTGAGGATAAAGATCTTGTGGGAGGTCTGACAAGGGGGCATAGACATGAGGGATCTTCTCCAGATATCGATCTTCATGTGAGTAACAGCGGGTCAGGTAATCACTCGCATTCGATATCTCTGAGTGACACTTTCCAAAGTTCTGCAAGTAGAGACAAAAGTCAACGGGTGAAAACTCCGGGATCACCGGCCAGAAAACACACACAGCTCTTCAGTTCCTTGCTGAGACACACAGAGAGCAAGCAGGGTGGAATATTAAACAGATTACCGAGCTCGCTGCTTCAGGAAAATGGAAACCCAGGTGATAAATCCTCACACTGCAAAGTTTTGGTCTGACTCCCTGAAATATCCGGATCGTTGATGGATATGGATGGACAGGGCACGGTTTGTCCCTTGTCTGTAAATACTCTGCTCTCTGGACAAAACAAGCAGCCAGCCAAGGAAGGGCAGTTTATTTTCACACTTTCTAACTCTTTCCACACCTGAGTTTTGGAAAAGCAGTGCTTGAAGGTGTCATTAATCTCAGCCAGCCCCCTGCTTTTCCATTCAAAGGGCACCTGTGTCCTACCGGGGACTTGGGATGCAAAATAAGGTTACTGTGTCTGATGTTTACATGGGAGACAGGAGTGCTCGGCTTTACGTGTGTGAACAGCTCCCCGAGAAGCCTCGGGGCCGGTTTTGTGAGTCAAATCAACTGCAGAGAACATAAAACCGCTTTCAAACCCGAGGCTGCTCTGTCGGGCCCGTGATTTTGCCGGGGTGTGTGTGGGTGCTTCGCTCTCCTGGGGTGGAGGGAGCATCACTCCCACAGCCCAGGGCTGCGGCTCCCCAGAGGGTGGCAGCAGATGGGAACGATTCCTCCCTGCTCCCAGACCCTTTCCTGCTTTGGAAACCCTGCAGGATGACCCAAGCAGGACGGACATTTAGCGAGGCTGTTTTTAAAGCCAACCTGCGCTCAGGGGCGCTCAGCCGGAGATAATTTCTTCTCCAAAAGGGAGCAAACAGCGCTGGAAAACACTTGGATGCCTGTGTTTTGAGCGGGGGCTGTTTGAAGCAAGCAACTTGCCCTTGAGTCCTTCCTTGTTGCCTTTCAAAATCCCAGGAACACTCATTTTAGTGGAAAGGACAAGGGTCTGGCCCTCAGGAGGAAAAGCCGGAAGGAACAGAACAGCCCACTCGGGTCATCTGCTGCCAGCTCCTGGATGAATATTTCACCAGGATGCTTGGAAAAAAAAAAACCCTATAGAAAACAAGGTGTTGAGAATAATTTATTGATGGCTCAGGCCGCTGGGAGAGGAATGAAGGCAATTTTGGGAACAGCTTGGCTGAGCCCAGTGAGGGAAATTTTGCCTAAGCCCCAGGGAAACAGCAGCAGCGCTGAGGTCAACCTCATTTTCATTTCCCTTCCACTGGCAAAACTGTTTATCCTACAGAATGAGCTTTTAAAAGTCAGTAGTGGAGTTGCTGTGCTGGTCTCCTAAATTTGGGAGGGCCATTCCCACAGCTTTGTCCACTTCAGCCTTTTAACTGCCAAGTGAAAATGTGGACAAGTGCAGCATTAGAGCTCTTTAACTGGAGGAACCCAAGGCAGGGGCCATGAAAAAGCCCCACTAACTCTACCTCAACCTTAAATAAATGTTTGCTGTTCTTCTGATGGCCCCAGCTGATAAAAAGAGATAAAAAAGGGCTCACAGACAGGGAGAATGGGAGGTGCAAAGCCCTCTCCCTGTACAATCTACTCTCAAAAACTCTCACACTCAACAAAACCCTTTTCCACACCTGCGAGGGGGAAAAAACTGTATTTAGCCTTGCTCTCCTCCTGCTTTATAGAGATCATTAATTTTCTGCATTAAGCTAAGCTGAAAGGGAAGTTGTCTTAATTACAGAAATTTAGTGAGACAAAGCAGGCAAAGGGGGTTTCTTGTAATTTGTTACCAATTAAGTGGGAGGGGAGGTTTATGTGCTTTTTGAGCGTGCCAGAGAAAAGCCGAGGATGTGATAGTGCTGTGTGCAGGTCTCATGGACAGAAAGGTCTCCTAGGAGAGAGACCCCTGGGTGTGATCAGGGGGCAGCAAGAGGGGTTGTCAGACGCTCTTTATGGGCTGGCTGTGACAATGTGCTGGGTCAGGAGAGCGTTTTTCTTCCTGCTGATCTCCCAGTTCATGTGGCCACGAGACAGGAGCCCGTGAAGCATTGCCAAAGACACCAAGTGCGGTTCTGTCAGCCCTTCTGTTTGCACAGGTGAGGGCAAACAAATCCTTCTTTTCTTGCTGGCCCCTGTTTTGTGCTCACTCCTCACAGGTGGGGGCAGCTGGAGAATGTCAGGGCCAAAGGAAGGGAATTCCCTGTCTCCTTTTACCTTTCCTCAGCACCTGAACCAGGAGCTGCTCTGCTCCTGCTTTGTTCCCTGAACTCATTTCTAAGTGGCAAAAGGGAGGAGAACAAAACCAGCCTGGTGTTTTTTAACATATTTAGCAGCCGGTGCCCTTTGACTTCCTTCCCCAGTCCCACTGTGACTTTTCCCCAATCTAATTTATCTTTAACGAAGTTTGAAATTAAATTAGGGATAATGAACTAATTAAATTGAACTGGCACACGATTCTACCACCTTCCCCCACCTGACTTCTCCCAATTGCCTTCGTCTCCAGCATGACTCCATGCAATTCTTCATTATCTGGGTTACACCCTCCCCTCTCAGTTTTATTTCCAAGAGCTTGATTAAAGGGGATGTCAGCAATCTATCCATTTCAGACAGCCTGGCAGATTACCTTTAAACAGGCTTTATTTGATTGAATTAGGGAGCTTTCATTTCTGCCATGACTTACTCTCAACCCTTCTCCATCCCTCCACACCCAATTCCATCTTTTCTCCTGTTTGCAGAACAACTCTTTGGGTAACAGGAGGTGTGCAGCAGCTGACCATGTCCTGTACTTTTAATCATCTCAGAATAATGAGTTCTTACTGGTCTGAAAGTGAAAAACTCCTTCTCAGCGACCCGAGCATTTCTCTGCTGTGTTTTTTGGGAAATCTGAAGATTTTACAGGTGAGAGTTGGATGGGTAATGGTTGTTTCTCTGCTTGGCCAAGCTGAAGGCAAACACATTTTTGCACTCATGGAATGGGCTCACCTGTGTTTTCCTGGCTGGGAAAAGGCCCTGCTGCTCAAAACCCCTGAAATTTTGGGCTGCTACTACCCTGACCCTCCTCATCTGCTGGTTTTGAATTTTGGGATGCAGCACAGGCTGATGGCCAGGAAGAAGCAGCTCTGTTGAGTGACAGCCACACAAAGCTGTTGTCCCACTGTGGAGCAGCCAGTGCAGGGGCTGTAGGTGTTGGGGGACAGAAAATACACTGGGAACCCAAAAAAGCAGCATTTCCTCATGGTGTTGGGAGCCTCACATCCTCTCCTCCCCTGGGTCTGAACTCCCCACTCGGGGCATTCAAGCTGGTTTTCCACTTCCAAGTATGGCCATGACTTTAGGTATCCCTGGGCATGTTCCTGCTCTCTTTGATGCTTTATCTGTGAGGGAGTTCTTGGATAATCCCCATCCTGAGTGAAGAACAAACACTGATGTGTCAGGGATGAGCAGGAACCAGTGGTCCTGAGCTTGGGCTTCTGTGAGGACAAAACTGAGGGCAGGTGGGACAGAGGGACTCGCCCCTGGGTTCAGGAAATAAAAAGATGGAGCTGAAATTCCCAAAATACAGAGCAAGAACCTATGAAGAAGGGTGCATTCAGACACATGCAAGTATTAATTATGCAGAAAACTTGCTCAGAACGTTGCATTCCTTCTCACAGCATGCTTCTCTCTTCCCCTGCTGCCTCTGGTACGTACCTGGTCTGTGTTCCTACAGCACCTCACACCATCAATCACCCCAAACATTTCCCTCCTCGCTGTTTCTCTCCCAAATCCTCCTCTCCACCCTTTTGGAGTCAAGGCAGGGCTGATATCCTCATTTAAAAATGGGAAACTAATAAGGAGCCACCTCTTTGCTTTACTTCTGCAATTTGGAAATGGGAACCTGAACCCTGGTCACTGATTTGTTGTGCTCCTGATCCAAGTCTGATGGTTTCCAGCTATTCTTGCTGCAACAGGGACAAGAAATTCCCAAGCAAAACCGAGAGCCGGAGTGTGGGGAGGTGAAGGGGGAGGAAATAATTAAAAAAGCATCAAAAAAATTGAAATTGCCCTGATCTGTGGTGTGTCTTAGCAGGGAGATTACACCTTCAAAGCGCCATATGACTGGCTTTATTTTTACTTCAGAGAGACTGGGAGGATTTCCAAATTTGGATTTGGAGGATTACTGTCCTTTTGCTGACAATAAAATTCCCCTCCCTGGGGAGGACGAGGCGAGACCTCCCAAGATGGATTAGGGAGCTCTTGCCTTGTTTGGAGCAGTGGGAACAGCCCAAGAATCTGTTGGGAACGGGAGGTGAGGACACGAGGGACAGTGGCTGGTTCAACCACCCCTTCCTCAGGGCTGGAATTCTCATCTGAGACAGGATGCAGGAGGCTGGAAGTGCCTGGGAGCTGCCCAGCCCCTCTGTCCAGTGACAAACAGCCCCCCCCACGCAAATGGAGAGAAGGAAAAACCAAACCAGTCCAAAACTTACTGTCCACTCTCGCTCGTTACGTCTACGAAGACCTTGATCCTCATTCTGGGAGCAGGAGTGGGTGAGACACCGCAAGAGAGAGAGGTTACGGATCTGCTCCAGCCGGGGCTGCTGCAGACACTCACCTAGGAGGGCTTCAGCTACGGCAGGGGAACTACAGGGCTGCTTCCAGCACGGGAAAACCAGGGAAACAGGGAGAGAGGCAAACCGGAGCAGCCCCCTGCACACGTGGCACCCGGGTGTGTGGGTGCTGCACCCTCACCCACAGAGTTCCTCATCTCAGGGAGACCCTCAGCAACAGGATTGTCCAGGGGGCTTTGTAGAAATGCCATTTTCCTCCTGCTTATCCTCATTTCCTTCCTTCCCTTTATCTTCTCCAAGCTGTCCCTTTCCAGCCCCAAGCTGCCGCTTCTCTTGAGCCTCCTTTGGTCTACCTGGGGTGACCAGGAGGGATTCAGGGACCTGCAAAGCACCTCTACATTTGCCGTCTGCCTTTTCTCTTTCCCTTTACACCCACAGCCCCTTCCTGCTGCTGGAAAGGCAGCAAAATAAAGGGGAAGGAGCAAGGCAGAACCTGGAGTCACCACAGCTTCGGGAATACGCGGGAGTGACGGAGAGCTGGAGCCAAGGAGAGGGGTACCAGTGGCATTTCCTTGGCCAAAAACTCTTCTCATCATCCAGCAAAGGTGGGAAAGGAGAGATGTCTCCCTTTCAGGGACCCGGTGGCTTTAACAACTGAGAAAAAGCTGTGATTATGGGGCAAGGGAATGTAGGAAGAGCTGAAGTCACCCCTTTCGATTAAAAAACCAGCATTCAAAGGGTCACTGGAGATGGTCCAGAAAAACCAACTGAGCCCTAATCACTCCCTGCCACAGGACCTGAGCTTGAAAAAGTTTGGTCACACTTGATCAGGAGAACAGGGCTCAGTCTGGGTCTAGTTTTGAGAAGGAGAACACCAAGGGAAACAATCTCTCTCCCAAGCACCCAAACTTGCCACCTGCACCAAGGCCATGCCACGCCAGCCCTGTTACTGTCGCATGCAGTCGCTCTCTGCCTGCCTCTTATCCACGGAGTCTCTCAGCTGCAGGAACCTTTAGGTGTTCCCATATTCTCTCACATCCTCTCCCACCTTGTTCTTTCACACATGCACATATGCTCCGTCTTCTCTACAGTTACTTCCACGTGCACACAAGCTCTTTTTTTTTCAATTTCCCTTTCCACCAGCCCCCTTTTCCTTTCCCTCCCCTCCTTGTCCTGGCCTGGAAAAGCCCTCTTAGCATCTCTGACTCCTGATTCCTCACAGGTGCTGCAGAAATTCCCCAAACCAGAGCAGGAACTTCCAACCCACCTGGAGCCGGGGGCAAACCCCTGCTCTGACACGAAGCCATGAACCCTCTGCCCCTCTCACACATGCCTGGCTGCAGGAAGCGAAGGGAAACACAGAGAAAAGAGCATGCAGAGAGGCAAGGCAAGGCAAAGGCATTCCTGGCAGCACCCCCAAACACCAGGGCAGTGGAGAGAGAGACAGAGCAGGCAGGGAGGGACAGACGGGACGCAGAGGGAGCGCTCCACAGGGATGGAGGAATCCAGGGAGAGGGCAGCGGTGACTTTGAGGGGTGCAGTGAGGAAGGCAGAGTGCCATGTGTACCTTGAGGCCAGAACTGAGGGGAAAGGGCCTAGAGTGACATGCGCTAGTGTAAGTTGGGCTGGATGGTTGCATACTCGACTAGGTCTCCGCCAGCATGGATGGAGGTCCGAGGGCTGGGTGACGCGGCCAGAGCGGACGTGTCCAGCTCTGCATACTGGACATCACAGTCCTTGTTGCCAGGGTTCTGGAGAGAAGAGAGCAGCAAGGCGGTGGGGGGACACGAGGGAGGAGTCGGGGGGAGGTGGGGAGTGAGGACAGAGGGTCCGTGCAGATGGTGAGGGGTGAGACAGGACACGGGGGGTGAAGGGGAAGAAAGAAGAAAAGGGTGAGGAGGGAGAGGAGGAGGAAGAAAAAACAGTTAAAAAGAGGGAGGTAGGGAGGTAATGAATAATCAGTCAGGTAAAATCCCAAATCAAAGCAAAAGTCCCGAAGGCACTGCTCCCCCAAATGCAGAGCTGAGTGACCCAGCCCCGGCTGGCAGCACTCCCAGCCACTGCCCCTTCCCTGGGGCTGCTCCCAGCAGCATCTCGCTGCTCTCGTCTTCCACTGAACCCCTCTGGGATCAGCATTCTCCTTAGCTGGGGCTGGATCAGTGAATTCAGACCTTATCACGCACCTGAGCTCTCTGTTTTGACCCAAGAATTTGGGATTCATTGCAAACTCAGGTTTGGGGACATGAGTGAAAATCATTGGTTTGAGTTTTGGGGTTTGGGAAGGAGATACCAGGAGGGAATGGCTTTAGAGCCAGAACTCCAAAGGCACGGCCACAGGGCAATGACCCTGCTTGGCCACCACGGCTGCTTCGCCCCGGTGTGGGGACTGTGGAGTTCTGAAGCGCCTCTTTTAACACGAGGCTTGGCTGCACAGCTTGGCACTGCAGATTAACTCTGCAGCACGGTTTTGTCATTGTAACACGGCCTAAGAGATGCTGAAAGCATCCTCCTTTGGCATGGAAATATTTCTGGGTGTTCCTTCCCTAAGCAGGCTTATCAGCAAGAACTGCATGAATGGAGTATTATCCAATTTGTCTGATCATTCCTAGCCGGGCATCCTTCATGCAAATACTAACGGGAGAAGCCTGGAAGGCAGGATGGCCCAGAGAGCTCGTGGCTCCGTGGGGAATACGGATCACCAGGAGGAGCCTCGGTGCCACACACCCACGGTGTGAGGGGGATCCTGGCTTCTTGCCCCGTGGAGTTTCTTTAATCCTCACTTTTAGGGCTGGTTTCGGTGCCAGCATTAGCCAGGCATCTGCTGAGCCTCTCTGAGAGGAGAGAGTTGTCTCATCCAAACAAAACAGCTTTCCAGGCTCTCTCTCCCCTTTCCAAAATGGCTGCACCGCATGGCAATGATGCAAAAGGCGTTTAATTTGAAAATGTTTTTCTCCTCTTTGTTTGGAAGTGTCCTCAGCCACCCACCAGCTGTGGCTGAGCCGTTTTCACAAGTTTATAGCCCTGTGATGAGCTGGTTGAGTGCCTGCTGCTGGAAGGGGTTGTTCAGTCAGTGATTATCCCTGCCTGCTGCGCTGGCCTGTGCCAGGGCTCGGCTCTCTGATCCTGCCCCTCAGCCACGGGGATGAGGGGAATGATGGGGAACGGGGCTGCAGCAGCATTCCCAGTGCTCAGCAAAGCTGGAGGCTGGAGGAGCAGAGGGCTGGAGGTCACCTCTGCCCTGCCCTTGGTGGCCAGATGGCAGTGGCGCGTTGTTGGCATGAAAGCTGCGCGTCCTATGGAGCCTCTGCCTCGTGTCTGGACCCAGAGCTTGGCCATTTAGGAATATCAGCAATGCCAGCTCCAGTCTCAGACCCAAACCTAGGCCCTGCAGAGCTCTTTCCCCTGAATTTTGTGTCTCAGTACCTCCCCTGCTCCTGGAGAAAGGCAGACTAAGTCTCACCTCCTCACTCCTATCCTGTCTACTCTGCCTCACTCCTCTCCCACTTTCTCCCCACAGGAGGTGTTTTCTCCATGGATTTCTCTCCCTTTCTCCCACTCTTGGGCTCCCTCCTGCTCCTTGCTGCCTGTTGAGAGCAGAATTTATTACAATATCAATAATGTGCCTTGTATACAAGGCCCGGCACTGCCTCACGCAAGCGCTCGGTGTAAATCAGCGCCATCGGCACCCCGGTAATTGCCCTGCAAACCCAGAGGAATTATTTTGCTGTCTGCAGCAATGAAACTTCCCCTTCTACCTGTGCAAATGGGCCCTGCTGACACGGACACTCATCACAGCTCTGCTCACTCCTGCCTCCACCTCTCTCTGGCTCCTGCTGCCTCTCACACACGCCCGGAGCATCCACCTGACACGAAAGCACAGGCAGAGCGCACCTGCCTGCACCCACACACCTCAAACACACTCTCCATCCCCTTCCTGCTCTGATATCCTCGCTGTTATCCCAAAATTGCTCCGAGAAATCACTGCAGGCAGCCCCGCCACCCCTACACGCACTCCTGCAGCCTCAGTGTCCACGCCACTGTCCTCGGGCGTTTCGGGGCTGTCAGCTCTGTGCTGGCTTTCCCACAGCCTGCAACACCTGAAAATACATATTCATTCCCAGTTCTGCTCCCTCCTGCAGGTATCCTGACCCTGCTGACGTGCCCCAGCCTCTCCCTTTGTCCTGGTCCCCTGCCAGGACACGTCCACACACACGTCCCTGCACACCCTCTCTGGAGGTTCCTCCTCCACCTGCCTCTTTTATTTTCTCCTGGCACCTCTCCCATTCCCCCCTCCCTCACTCTTTTCCATCTCTAATCACTCCCTGACTCCCGTTCTAGTGCTGTGAAATCGCCAACCCCAGGCAGTGCCTTTCATGCCGCCTTGTGATAAATCTGGTTTATCCCAAATTACGAGGTTTTGCACAATTCATTTAAAGCTGAGTGCACCCTCCCCGTTTTCCTGCAGAATCCGCTCCCTTCCACTCTCATCTTCTTCACTCCCCTCCCAAGCCGAATCTCCGGATGAAGTACAGGCAGAACAAGAATATCCTGCCTTTCTGCTGTGCCTTTCCCTCTCAAGGATCCCAGAACCACGGATACCCCAGAGCAGCCGCCTGCATCTGCATTTTGGGCACGGTGGGAGCAGGGCTGTGCCAAAGTGAGCCTGGCAGAGATCAGGGATGTGCTTCCCCCCTCATCCTCCAGCTGACCCAGCCCTCAGGTGAAGGATTGGGCAGCTCTCGCTCCATCCCGTGGTGCTGGTTTGGTAACCACCACCATCCCTACTGCTGTTCCCTGGAGGTTCCCACTCCTCAGACTCCATGGAGGCTTCTGCAGTGAAAAAGGGGTGAAAAAAGTGATGCAGGTCACTTTTTTCCTTGCAGGGAGGAAAGCAAAGCTTGTTCCTTTGCAAAGCGTGGCCGGACAACACCACCCACCCCTGGCCTGGCTGTGGCAGCGCGTCCTGCCTGTGTGATCTGGGAAGAATCCAGCCAAATCAGCACTCCTTGGCAGCCAAGGACACCCTTCTCTTCCTTGCCAGTCCCAAACTGGAACAGCCAGCTGCCTGCCCAAAGGATGCAGTGGTTTAGCAAGGAATGGGAGCAAGCTTCATCCTGCTGCTGGGGCAGAGAGCCAGAGCACGGCGCAGGTACGTGATGGGCGAGCCTGACACGCTCCTGGCCAAGCTGACCAGGGACAGGGCTCATCCACAGCTGTGCCAGGCCCGTGCCAAGAGCTGTGGCAGCAGCTGGAGTGCCCCAGACACCACGTCCTCACTGCAGAGCCAGTTCTTCGTGGGCCAAATGAAACGAGAGCTCCACAGTCCATCACCTCCTGGCTGAATCCACGGGTGAGGAGCAGCCGGTGCCAGGCGTGGGACATGGAAATGCATCTTCTCCGGCCAGGACTGGGAGCAGCAAACTCTGTTCCCATGGTTACGGAGCAGCAACCCATCAGGCCCCATCTCACATCACTAACTCTGCCACTTAATTAACTGACTGCTTGTTATTTCCCAAAATGAGCTCCTCCATCCCCCTGCTTGCCTGAAATTCAGCTTCCAGAGGCTTTCCAAGCAGTTGTCTTGCTCCAACATCCTGCGTTTCATTTAAAACTCAGCAAGGATTAGAAAGAGCTGGGGACCAGCCCCAGGACTGAGGGAGGGCTCCAAGGGGGAGTTTTCCCTTAGGGATGAGGTAAATAGGATCACATCCACCCGGCTCAGCACAGAGCTGGGGCTTTTGATTTCCAATGCCCTCGGCACCTGCCTCGCTGCAGACTCGTGCCAGCTAAAGGGCACTGGGCCCTGTCCTTCCATTATCTGCACAGGAACACACCTGGCAGGGTCACACCGGGGTGAACTGGGTTGTAATTAGTGGTGTTCATAAAAAATTACTCCGGTCTGGGCTGATGTTTATACACCTTTCTCCAGCCAGGGAGTTGACGCTGCTGAAGCACCAGGCTGGGCGTGCAGTGCTCTGAACTCCTTGTGAGGAGGAGTTTGGGAGAGACCTGAAGGATTTTCACTGGGATATCTTGTCTCCTATGGATAAAAAGACAGAGCATCCCCATGCCACAGGGTGAGGGAGGGAAAGGATATTGTCCGAGGCCTGGGAGGAGGATGGTTTTCTGGTTTCTCATCAAAAAACCACTCAGATCTTACCTGTTTTCTGTTCCCTGTGCCTTTGCATCTCACATTTCCTCACTCCTTGCAAACCAGCCTTTCCCATGTGACTGCCAGCATCTCCTCCTGACCCTTAATCTCTCCCTGCTGCTGCTGCCTCACATTAACATCTCCCCATCTGAGGCTGAACAAATCCACACACCAGAAAAACAAAAAAAAAAGGGTTTAAAGAACTTGTTGTCAAGTGAGAGTCAAACGCTGGCACACTCTGCCCTGCAGATAATTGCTTTGTGAAGCTCTCACTGCTGCTTCCCGCAGCTGCAAACTCTAACAGGGGCTCCTTGCAGGAGGTGAGGAGTCGCCAGGGTGGGGTAGGCGGCTCTCAGGTAGAGAATTTGGGGTGGGCAGGGCGTTTTACTGAGGGATGAGCCGTAAAGGCACAGCTCTGGGACCTATGGACAGCTGAGATCAGAGCGTGGAGGCTGCTTTCCTCCAGGACAGGGCAGTCCTGGGCTGTGGATGGTGGGGATCTTTGTCTTTTAGGGTGAGAGGTCCTGTGAGCCAGGTGGGGCTGGGTGAGGTGCCAGCAGCACCACTGCCACCCTCGGTCCTTACCACTTTGTCACTGTAGGGAGAGGGCTCGGGGGCTGCCATGTCGTAGTAGGGAGTCTGCAGAGGGAACTTCTGGATCTCCTCCTCGTGTTTCATGTTGTCCAAGTGAACAACCTGGAGGGGAGAGAAGAGGGATGAGAAGAGCCAGGGTTATCCTCTGGCACAGCTTGGGGCAGCCTCGGCTTCAGGTGCCACCACAGCTGAACGCCAACCCCTTCAGAATTCAATATCCACAGAAGGGGCGCAGCAGAATCCAAGTTACAGCTTTCAATTAGTGCCAGACTCTGGGAATTCTGGGGGGACAAGTCACAGAGTCACTGAACCATAGAACAGTTTGGGTTGGAAGGGACCTTAAAGATAATTTAGTCCCAACCTCCCACTAGACCAAGTTGCTCAGAGCCCCATCCAACCTGGCCTTGAAAAATCCGTACTTTCTGCCCCTCAAACTCATGCCAGGGACTTCTTTGCTCTTGCAACCCCCATTTCCCAAAATCCAGGCACTGTGGACACTGCTTGGAATCAGATTTCCATGCCAGAGGAAGGAATTTGCGGGTTTTTACCTGGATGTCTTCTGGAGTCAGGTGGCTTTTCATGTCCTGTTTCCTCTTTGGTGGAGGGGCAGGTTTGTGGGACGGAGGCAGGTCAATCCTGCAGGGAAAGAAGAGGCTGCTGAGCAGAAAGCAGGAGAAAAGGTTCTGCTGCTTTGATGTGCCCAAGGGTCTGATGGTGTTTGTCACCAAAGTGCCAAGACAATCACACAGATTATCCTCAGGCAGCCCCCCGTGCCCTTTGTCTCACCCCAGTTAGAATTGTTAATGGAAATAAACTCCCTCCTAGCATTCTGTGCCTATTCTAGGCAGATCCCCATGCCAGGCTGCAGATCCCGAGGGAGCAGCTGGGATACCTGCTTGGGAATGGCTCCACATCATCCCATGGCACGTGGTTTGTGCTGTGGCTGGGAGGTGCCAGAAAGTGGTAACGAGGCAATGCCAGCCCCAGTCTGGCAGTTTATCTGGGATGGTAGCCCTGCCATGGGCTTCCCAGTAGGAATCTGAATCCTCCTCATGGGCATGCTCTGCCAGGCAGGGACATCCATCCCTGACCCTCGCCAAGGATCGGCTTTTACCCCAGAGCATAGGGATTGGCAGCCACGATAATCCCAGCCTAGAGACTGTCTCTGCACATTCTGTTCACATGCACAGATGCGTCTAATCCTTTTACAAAACTTATTAAAACTCTGATCCACTAATTAGCTGGCTGCCCCCCTCCCTCCTCTCCGTGCAGACTCTGACGGGGATGGGCGCCTTCCCTTGGATTCCAGCGTGGGACCGGAATGTGCTGGTGGCAGGGAGGGCAGAACAGGTCCCCGGGGCTCTGTAGAACATTGACTTCATGGCTCTACAGAAAAGAAATGCTATTACCTTCGGGATCAGCCTCCACAATAGAGGCAGCACCTCTGCAGAGCAGGGCACGGCTGTGTTTCTATTCTCAGCTGAAGTGGCTCTTCCCCGAGCCTGGTGGAGGGCCATTGTGGGAAGTGGATTGTCAGAATGCATCTCCATCACAGGCCCGCTGCTGTTGATGCAATTTCACCTTGTGGTACTATTTTTTTTTTTGTTTGTTTGTGTGCCTTTCTGCATCTCCTGCCGCTCCCCTGCTCCTCTCCCCAGCCTCTCCCGCTATCCTCCAGTGCCCTCTCTCAAATGGGATTAAATGGAGCACAAAATGTGCCCAAGGTGTAACAACAATGAGGTGGGGGGTGGGGAACATAAAAGCAACCTCTGGGCGCTGGGCTTTCCGTGCCTCCCCCGTGAGGTGGGAAGGGAGGGAGGGGGTGAGGAGCTGGTGACAAGACAGAGCTGTTCAGCAGAGCCCAGGGTGAATGCTGCTGAAGAGGTTCCTGCTGCATAAAGTGACATCCACACCACTCAGTTCCCTGCTGGGATCTCTGCTGCCCTGTGCTGGGCAGAGCAAAGCAAGTCCTGCCCAAGAGGAGCCCCTGTGGTGGCCTCTGTCCCTGCCATGGCCTGAGTTTGTGTCACCCATAGGTCCAAATCTGCAATGCTGGTGGATGTGAACCCATTCCAGACTCTTTGGGGTGCATTCAGAGGAGCTCAGGGTCTATCAGAGACCCCTTTCTGATGGCAGAATGTGATTCAGTCTCACTCAGGAGCCTGAAGGCATTGAGAAAGGAGGAACAGGATTCTCTTTACGCATGGAAGGGACAGTGGCACTGAGCCTCTGCCCCAAGGACGTGCCACAGCAAACCCAGCACCTGGGGGGCATCCCTGTGATGGAGAGAGCAGGATGGGAAGCACCAGGAAGCCCCAAGGAAGGGAAGCAGATCAGAGGAACGAGACAGAAACAGCAGGAAAACGTTTTGCTGCCAGGTATTCCCCTTGTGCAGGTAGAGGAAGGGCCAGAGGTGCTGTCCCCCAGCCCCACAGCACCACCACCTCGGTGGGCAGGGATTCTGCTACTCACAGGTCGTTGTCAGTCCCGGAGCGGTTCTTCTGCTGCCGCCTGTAGACGATGATGACGGTGACGGCCACGCCGATGATGAAGACGGCGGCGATGACACCTCCCACGATCCCAATGATGCCTCCGGGGGCACTCTGAGGTAGTGGCTTGTCTGCAACACACGGGGAAGCACAGGGGAGAGGGTTAGAGCACCAGGAAATCCAGCTGGTACCACCAGGGATTCCAGGAGCAGAGGTGAGGATGAATTCCGAAGTTTTCCCGAGTGTCCCTGTCTGGCAGCTCCATGGAGGGAGCCAGATCCTGTTGAAACGCAGAGCTCAGAGCTCAAGAGGAACAGAAATTGTGGCTACAATTGTATCTCCAAGAGTTAAACACTTCCTCACTCGGCTCTGCAATTTCATCTTCAGGTGTTTATTCCTGGATCCGCTTTTCTGCCTTTGTTCAGGCCTCAAAGGAAGAAGGGTTTAGGGAATAAAGGTGCTTCCAAGCATTCATGTGGACCTGCTGCTTGATACTGTTGAAGTATTTTGAAAGCCTTCTGCTGGGCTTTGTCACAGTGTCCTCACTGAACTCCTGGTGCTGCTGGAATGTTCTTAAAATGAGCTAAGGAGCAATGCTCAATTTATTGAGGTGGAGCAAGGGTTTGCACACCCCATCCAAAAATGATGTCCTGAGTGCAGGATTTAGGGGCAGGAGGGAGATAGACCCAATCTTGCATTTCATGCCCTGCTCTGTGACCTGGGCCAGTTCCTTGGTGACAAACACCGGCCTCATCCAAAGGAAAGCCATCCCGTGGGCCCGATGGGAAAGCGCTTTGAAACCTGCGATAAAAGGATTTAATTTGCTCTACCTTCCAACCTAATTAAACTTGAAAACTAGCTAATTGGTACTTTGTACTTACAACTCCGGCAGTGATGAAAGGAGGAGATAATTGGGATGGAGGAAGAAGAAGGAGGAGGACGAAAAGATATTCAGGGGAGGGGGGCAAGACAGGGATGAGGGAACAAGGGGCTTTGTAGAACTCGTCTGTCACATCTAATTTTTGTACTTTTCTTAATGCCCTGGCTACTGGCTGCTCTTGGAGACCAGATTGGGCTCATGGACCTTATTCTGCAACAATTATGGCTTTGGCTACCACAGTGAGAGCCAGCATCTCCCCTAAACTACCCATCCCCAAGGCCTCGGAATTAGGCCCACTTTCCTGTGCAAAGTGATAAAACAAAATGAGTGTGGCTATAAAACATCTGCATACATTCCCAAACCACACAGGACAACGAATTCAGGACTTTTCAGGGTGAAAAACCTGCCTTTTACTCCCACTTCCCCTCCACGGATCCAGCACTCGCTTCTCGCCCTGTGCCGGGTGCAATGGCAAAAGGGCTGTGCTGGATCATTTCCAAGAGAGTATTCCCAGATCTCCCCTCCCAGCCAGCCTTCCCCAGCTCTCAGATTTGCTGCTGTCATCCAGGAGTGAACTGAGGTGTGCAAACCTCTCCCTGGGAACCTCCCCCTGCTCTGGTCGATCCCGAGCCGCAGCGCGGAGCTCTGCCGCGGTGGCTGTGTGGGCACAAAGCACCGCAGCTCCCAGCGCTGCTGCTGAGGAATTCTCCCCAGGAATTGCTCTGACCCCGACGCCCCATCCCTTTTCCCACACCGTGCTGCTTTTCTCGTGCCAAACTGTGCCACCCCGGAGCACCCATCGCTCAGCATCCCACCCCCTCCCCGCCCTTGCCCGGTCCTTAATGAAGAGCTCCGAGCTGTGTGTCTTTGGTGGCAGCGTGCTGGAGTCATCAGAACTCACGGTGGCAGCCACTTTTCTTCCTCTTCCCTCCTCCATAAGCCACAACACCTTGTAAATAATATTGGTGCCTCCAGACAGCTCCCTCAGAGCTGACATGCAGCCATCCAAACCCCCCGGCCCAGCGTTCGGGGTTGTGGCTGTAAAGAATGTCCCAGTCACAGTGGCTGGGGCATTTCTGTGATGGATTGGCCCCTAATGGCTCTGGGGATGGCAGGGACCGAGCAGAGAAGGAGCAGAGAACATCAGCCTCCTGCTGCCACTGTAAATCAGGTGTGTGCAGGGGAGTGAGAGAAGAAAGAGGGAAAGGAATTAAATAAAATGGATCTCCAGGAGCTCAGGTGAGGCTGGGTGATAGCGGGAAGGGGCTGAGAAAATGCAGAGAGGGGGAAATATGGCAGAAGAGGGAGAGGTAAATATGGGGCAGTGGGTGAAGACAGTGAGGGGAGGAGGAGAGTAAGGAATGAAGGAGCACAAGGAGAACTGCAGGTGCTTCGGGCTGCTGTGAGAGCCCCTCCTCCTTTTCAGTCTCTCTGCGTGAACATCCCGGTGTCAGAGCCCATCCCAGGGCTGTGTGGCCTTGTAGGGGCAAGGACCAAACCCTGGGACAACAAACCGTGCCCCTGCAGGTGCGGCTCTCCTCGCTGAGGACAGTCTGAGCCGCCCGAAAGCGTTGCAGGGGTCCAGGCAGGGAGATGTGAGAGGTGACAGGGCAAGAAGAGGAAACCCCAGGAGATGGGGAAGATAAATGAGAGAAGAAAGTCCCGAGAGAGCAAGAAAATGCAAAGATTAGAAGAAAATGAGGAGTAGAGAGAAACCTTCTTTTATGCTTGCTCTTCCCTCTTTCTTTTATTTTTTTTTCCCCTTTTTAACCTATTTTTTCATCTATATCCACTGTTTATTTCCTCCTGGGGAAGAGCTGTGGTTGGTAGTTTGGAGGGCACCACCAGGGCTTTTCTGGAAGTCAGGGTGGCTGCAAGAAGGGGCGTTTCAAGTGGAAGAGGAGAACACCAGGAAGGCCTCAGGAGATGCCCACAAGTGCCAGCTGAGGATTCAGTTCCACTGACAGGGCTTTTGGGCAGCCCTGGGAAGATGTTTGCAAGGCTCGTGAATCAGGATCAGAATAAATTGGCAGGACAGCTCAGGGGCCTCCAGACGGGAGTGGGAAAAGGCTTTGCCAATTAAGAATGCAAACCCCCGTGCTCTGTGTCACGCTTGAATAATTTAAAACTCTCAAAAAAAACCCCAAACCCCACAACTTTGTGTGAAGCAGTTGGCAGTGAGGCAGGTACCGGAGAACCCAGAGGGGCTCAGCAAACAGCTCAGCCTTATCTGGATGTCTGAGGGCTCCTGGGAAACTCCTCGTTCCTGCTGGAAGCTGAATTAATTCACAGTATTACAATTAAGGAGAAAAGAAGGGCGTCCCACCCCCAGTCTCTTTCAGAGCTGTTTTGTTCATTACTTTGTTCTCCCACGGCTCTTCTGGAGATGGAGGCAGACCCAGGCAAGGGAGGGAAGTGGTTATCTCTCCACGATGCATCATTCCCAGTCACCTGATGGCGTGTGCGTGCCTCTCCAAAAGGAGCCGCCAGCAGAGGAAGATCTTTGCACCAACCAGCCCCACTAAAACGTTCTGCGAGGTGCTGATACCGCGATTCACCAGCCCCAGAGCTCAGTTAAGCCATATTCCAAGGCTGCCAGTTGCTCCCAGCTCCCAGAGAATGAGGGATGCCCGCTGGACACGGATGTGTGTCCCGGCGGGATGCGGTCACGGCACAGAGCTAAAGGCGATGACAAACCCTTTGTCCCAACAGCCCAAACAGCCCCGGGGCTGGTGGCTGTGGCTGTGACTCGCTGCCAAGAGCCAGGGCAGCGTTTCCCGGCGGAGAGACAAAGGGACAGAGCCATCCCCACGCGGTGACACGGTGCAGCTGCGGGGAGCAGCCGTCAGTAATCACCGAGGCACAGCGGGACAAGCAGCTTGCGGGAGAGCCAGAGAGATGTTCCCCAAGGCAGCGTGCAGCCAGGCAGAGATGGATCCACTGGAAAGCATCCAGGGAAGGGTATGGCACAGCGGGAATGACTCACTGGCTCTTGGTGTGGAGGAATTTGTGAAAGGAAAGGAGAGATGGGCGTCACAGTTTTGGAAATGAGGTCTCTTCCCTCAGAGCTGCTGGAGTGGCTGGGACGTTTACTGGGACGTTTACTGGGACATTTGCTGGGACATTGGGGTCATGAAGCAGCCTGGCTGTTCCTGGGATCAGAACTTGGGAATGGGATATGCTACATCCCCACCAAGGGTCTGGGCCTGTCTAGGATTGGTTTTGTAAAGCTGGGCTCAGACAGCTCATTCTGCACTTAGTGCACCCACAGTGACATCCTGAGCAGGTGGGGAGGAGCAGAGCCGTGGGATGAGGTCTGGGCAGGCAGGAAGGCTTCATGTGGGGGAGAGGACTGGCTCTCTGACATTTTCTCTGTTCTGAGTGTCTGCCATGAATTCAGCAGCCCCAAGGAGAGCCTGAGCTCTCTCTCATTGCTGAGGCGCTGAACAGCATCCCCCAGGTGAATCTGGAAGCTGGGCCAGTCTCAGGGCTGATTTACAGCAGCTGTGAGTGGAGCTAATTTGCTCCAAGAGAGCTGCACACCCTTGTCCTGTCTTTGCCCCCTCCTAAATCCAACCTGATCCCTCTTTGCTTCCCAGCAAACCACCGCACAGCACACACCACCTCTGATAAAGATCTGCCTGCACCCATAGCCAATTCCAAAGCAAGGTTCCCTTCCCATTTATCACCTCCCCACACCGAGCAAATCCCCATCTATTTTATGGCTGGCTGAGGCATTCAGCAAGGGCCTGCCTTGCTCACAGCCACGTTGCAGAGCCACGGGAAGGGATTGTGATCCTTCTCTTCTGTGCTGGCAGCTCTGAAGCTCCTGGAGCAGTCAGCCTTGCTGGATTTAGTGTAACCTCGGTGCTCCATCCATCCCTGCTCACAGCATTTACAGCAAAGCACCCTGTCCCCGTGCAGTGCCAGCCCAAATTAAGCCCATCCCCAACCTGGATTGTCACCCTGACCTGCTGGAAGGAGTCTTTGCCGGACTCTTTCCGCCTGCTGCTCCTTTGAGCGAGACAATGAGCTCAGATGATGCATATTTATAATACACCCCACCTGACACATTCCAGGGAGCCTGAGACAAGTTCACAGAGCTAAATTAAACCGAGTTGAAAAGCTTGGCAGAACAAATACTTCCCCGGTTTGGTTCTGAAGGCAGGAGCAGGATTGGCTAATTTGAGACACGCTCCAGTAGAACACACACCCCCAGGCACAAGCTGGTCCCCAGCCGTGCTGTGATGCCTTTTGTTTGCAAAGGGTTAATGGAAAGCTGCTCCCAGGAGAGCCCGAGCCGAGCTGGTGGAGCTGATAGGCCAAAAGGGAGGATAAACAGCAGGGCTGGCAAGGCACTGGGGGTTTTAAAGGGATCTGAAGTCTGAGGGAAGAGAGGTGGGGTGGGTTTCTCTAGGGGCCGCTCTCTGGGCTGTGCATGTTCAGTGAATCCCTTCCAGGGACAGCCAAGCAGCCAGAGGATAAAAGGGATTAAGGAGGGCAAGACTCTGCTGGGAAAGCTGCTCCAGTGGCACTGGACCATGAGTGTGTGAGGCTGAAGAGCCTTCGGCCCTTCAGCAGCAGCATTCCCTGGGTCCAAAATCCTCACAGCCCTTGCTTTGGTCCTGGTTTGAAGCGAGGAGGAAAACGGGAACAGAGCAGCTCATTCTGCTCCTACCCAGGCCCCCTCAGACCCTGCTCCAGCTCAGACCTTCCCTCACTGCAGGGAGGTGAGCAGGCTGCACTTGACAGGGAGATTCTGCCCTGTGCAAGCACAAACCCACACTCCACGGAGTTTGCAGCAGCACTTCCCCCCCTCCGGATCCAGACCCAGCTCTGCCACCGAGTGCTGCTCATCTGGGGAGAGACACAGGGGCAGCTGGACCTCAGCTCAGGGAAGGTGAATTATTTGGTTAGCAAAGGTGGCTGGCAGGGTTTTCTGAGCAGGAGGAGTGTCTGGGCTTCACCTGGAGAGAAAAGCATCATGTTAGTGATTCCCATGCGAATTATGTGACCCCAGCAGACTTCTACTCATGCTCAGGGGGAAGGTTTTCACCTGGGCAGGGTCTTTTTGATGTGATTTTCAGATTTATAACTAAGAAAGCTCAGCTATGGGATGCACAGACCTCAAATAATTTGCCAAATTAGCAATGTACACACAGACATCCATCAACATCTTGATTTAACACATCCTTAAGGCTTGTAACTTCCAGGAGGTCCTGGAGAAAGGAATGCTATCTGCTGTCTGTTCCACTGATAGACAACAACATCTTCATTTACCACATCCTTAAAACTTGTTATTTCCAGGATGTCCTTGGCTGGGGGATGCTGCCTGTTCCCCTGATTAGGTCTCCTTTCTTCCTGATTAGGCTTGAAAGCCTACAAAGATCTGACAGCAAGGAACATCCTGACTCGAGATAATCTTGACCTATTCCACATTTTGCAGCGCAGCCAGCTAAAGGTTAAACACCAAAATGAAGGCAGAGCTGCTTCTTCTGCCTCCATGCCCTGATATAAGTCAGATGGAATTTTCAGAGCCATCACAGCCTCTCCCATTGGGGTGTTTGTTGATGTAACTCTCACTTACACAATCAGCCACCACACAGGCGAGTGCCAAGGCATGGCTGCGATCCTGAAAATGCCTCATGTCCCTGGAAATCCCCCTCTGCACAGGCTGGGCCCCCAAAATGTGCTGCTCACCTCCCACATGGTGCTGCTGGTCCCTGCAAAGGGGTGCTGGGAGTGTCCTGGTTTTACTGTGTGTGATGGGGACAAAAAACAGTGTCCCCAAGGGTGGTTAAAATAATTCCCCCAAGCCCTGTGCATTGTCCTTTCTCTCCCTCCCACAAGCAGGGATGCCTCTATCCCCTCTCTAATTCCCCTCCACTGAAGCCCAGGAATCTGGGTATCCCCTGGGCCCTCAGCTCGTTCCCAGCACGGCCACCCTCCCCGTCTGGGTACTGATCACAGCATCCCTTGAAGATCCCTGACCACTTTCCTTCCCTCTGTCATTTTTGCCAGCCCAACTGGCACTTTGAGGCTTTTCAAGCCACTCTCCAGCCTCTGATGAGGTTTTGGGAGAGCCTGGAAGCGTGGTGAGCGGATCCAGCCCTCCCTGGGGTGCCTGCTTTGAAGTGGACACTGGGATGTGCTTGGCTTTAGCGGGGATTTCACACACATTCCAGCCAGGGAATGGCTTTGCCATGCAAGGCTCTGTCCAGTTGTGACCAGTTTGTCCCTCTCCTCTCCTCCCCTGCAGGAAGCACCATCCTTGGTCAAATAACATCTGGTTAAAGAGCTGCTGGCCGCAAAAACATGTCTGGAATGTGGCCCTAGCCCCTGGTGACCTCCCTTTTTGTGCTGCCAGTGGCCACTGACAAGGATGGGGTTTGGCTGCAGCAGTGGGAGCAGGGTGTTAACCCCATGGGATCCAGCAGGGATGAGGATTCTGCAGAATTCTTGTGGGAGCTCCAACAGAGATTCCTCTGCCTGGGCTGGTTTTTCTTCTCTGTGCCACTGTAGCAAAGAGGGGGCAAACAGGACCTTTCTGCCACTAATCCACCCCAAACCCCCCTGCCCTCTCCCCACCTCGCTTGGCCAACCCCACAGACCCCCCCTGCCTCCCACAGCCAGGGCCTTGCAGGATGGGGAGCACCCCAGCCTGTTCTGGGGGAGAAGATGAGCCTGGAGAAGAAGGGAAATGTTCTCTGGCGTTTCCTCTTCCTCACAGCCCTTAATTTTAGTTCTGCTTCATTTCCTTGCAGCTTGGCAGAGTAATGAACAATCAAATCCCTTTAGTAATTTATTTCTTCTGCCGCACAGTTTCGAGGAGGTGATGACACTTGAAATTGCCTCTCCTGGAAGGATGGAGGGGCCGGATCCTGCAGCCCATTACACCAGAGCGTGCCTGTCCTGCTCTCAGCAGCCTGCCCAGAGCACAGCGTGCTCCCAAACCCGTGTTCAGCCACAGATCCAGCCCGGCTCCCTTGATGAGTCCATTAAGGTCATGCTGTTACAAGCAGCCACCAGATGAATTCTGTCAGATAGAAGGCCCAGGAACTGCAGCTCAGACTCTCATCATTTGTGTTAATAGAGTTAATTTGCTCAACAATCGCCAGCAGCACTCCTGGGAACGTCTCACTCTGCCTGGCCGTGTGCCCCGGGCCGTGTTTGTCTCCCGTTGCCGTCGGGGTGTTTACAGCACCGGGCAGCTGTGTCCTGGATGTCTCCAAAGGATGAGCTCACCTCCCGTTCGCATCCGAGCGGAGGCACCCAGGGGATGCAGGGCAGGGTGAGGAGGAGCTGCTCTGCTTCCCTGCCACCTGGCCAGAAGCGCAGGAACAGGGGACAGTCCTCCTGCTGTCCCCTGGCAGCTGCAGCAGCAGGGAGGGCTCCAGGCTGCTCCTCACACCCCCTTCCTTCTCTCTTCTCCCCAAATCCCCTGAGAGCTGCGGCAATCCAGACTCTGCAGCCTCCTGGAGCAGGGAGGGAGCTGCCAGGTGTGAGAGGATGGAGCTGCTGGATGCTCCTGTGGCTCTGACCTGCTGCCTCCCCTCCTGCACCCCCCACACCTTCCAGGACTCTCACTGCCCCTGCCCTGGTGCCCCCAGCTGTCCCCACCCAATCCTGCTCCAGGAGAGCGACCTGATGCAGAAAACAACTCAGACTTCACATTCCCGACCCTTTTCCTGATTTCTCCCTCCCGTTAAGGGCATTGGAAGACGCCTCACGCACCTCCCCACCTCCCCTCACCTAATGAGCCTCACTCAGCAGGGTGTTTGTCAGCTCGGACACAGGGAGCTTCCCCCTTCTCCAGAATGGATCGAATGGAAAAACAGGAAAGGGAGCAATCAGTCAGCAGGACAGAGAAGCTGACGGACAGGCCCTGGATACAAAAGCCAGGCTTACCCTGGGGATACAGCAGGAATAAACAACATCCCTGCACCGTTCATAGGCACTCCAGCAGGTGGACACGGTCAAGAGGGCTGCAATGATTCAGAAGAGGCAGAAGATTTGAATAACTGCTCATGATCTGTCTCTGGAGACCGGCACACATTTGTTCGTGGCTTCTGAGACGACAAAACAATTTCCCTGTGTTTGAGGATGACAAGGCTGAGGAGCTCGCTGGACACCATCTCCTTGGATACTCCACTTATTACGAGCAAACAGAGGGGCTGGAAGACTCAGCTGAGGAGATTCCTAACTCACTGCTGTTGGTTTTTTACTATTTGTTAAAATAGTTAAATTTGAGAAGGTTAAATTCCGGCAGAATGGAGGAGGGCACAGAGAATGACTTGAATCCTATGGGGTGATGTCCTGGCACCACAGAAAATGCAAACACAGGCTCCAGTTAATAAAGAATTAAAAGGCAGGAATATAATCAATGCCAGTCTAAAGGTTCATGGGAAATGGGCCTTGTCAGTCAAACACAATGTCACTTTTTGCCTACTAAACCAGTCAAGTCATCAAAGCGAGCGTAGAGATGGGATGGAAAATAGATTTAGAATGACTGACAGGATTTGGGAGTGGAACACAGAGGCTGCCAGAGCTGCTCAGTCAAAAGGTCACTCCCCAACCCAGAACAAGCCCTCCCCATCTCTAAATCTCCTTCTCCCCACCCCAATCCCCTGCTGGGTGGCAGCCTCTGGGCTCAGCTGGGTGCCAGGAGAGGGGAGGTGACCCCTCTGCGACACAGGCCCTTGAGGAAAGGACATCCTGGGGATGGGACCGGGGTCTCAGGGCCTCTGTGGAGGGTGCAGAGCTGCCTGTGCACATCCCTCCTTTTGGGGACAGGCTCCAACACCCTCCTCTTCGCCTCCCCCCGCTCTGTTGCTCAGGTAACACTTTTAAGGTAGGTCCTCCAAGCAAATTTTTAGGTCAGCTATAATTGGGGAAGCTCACACGGAGCTATAAAACACCCGTTAATGTGCTGGAACTATCTAGTTAAATGCCAATTATAAAACCCCATAAGCGCCTCAACTCAAATATATTAATAACATAATTAAACATTTATTGCTTATGCAAATTAAAAGTTCAGTTAATCGGACGTCAGCGAAACCCCAGGAAGTGACCATTTAAGTAACTAATTTCTATTTAATTACGATTCCTCCCCGTTGCAAAGCCCCCCATGCCATTATTCCTGGGCAGTGTTTACTCGAGCCATTCCGACTTGGCATTCCCACCCCATCCCCATTCCATTCATAACCCCAGACAGCTGCAGCATTCAGAGCACAGCTGGCAGCAGCTGGGCTGGGCACACTGGGGCAATTATGGACCTTGGGACGGGCGTTTTGGGGTGGGATCAGCTCCCTGGGTGGACAGAGCTGTGTGCCAGCAGAGAGCCACTGTCCATTGTTATGGGGACATGGTCACTGGAAGGACTGGGAGCTGCAGCAGGACAGTGGGATGAGGCTGGAAATGAGGCATTGATTCCTCGAGGAGTGGAGGAATTTCCCCCGGCGAGCGGAGCCATACGGATGGACTCCCTCCTCCCCTCCCTCCCTCCCTCCCTCCACGCCACGTGCAATCAGTTAAACCTGACAGGTGTGAAGCTGGCAAATTTCTTTTCCAAACCGTGAGGAAATCAGGCTGGCAGGAGTTTGGCAGGGACAGGGGGAAAAGGGAGAGATGGAAACATTCCCTCACCCTCCCTCCATGGGGTGAGCAGTGGCTCGGGGTGGGCAGAGGGAGGGAAGGTGCACCTTTGAAAACCAGGAAAAAGTGAATCCCCCTCCTCTCACAGCTCCCTTTGATCCATTAGGATTTGATCCCTAATCACCTCCCTGGATTTAGCCAGCGCTGAGCTCCCCAGCAAACCACAGGACAGTGTCTTCTGCACAGAAGCAGACAAACACCATTTACTGCTCACATTCAAGCCATTTTCCTCCCCAAATTCCAAACCATTCAGACAAAACCCTCTGCCTGCTTCCTACCAGGACCTGGGTCTGGTCCAGCAGTTGTGAAATCTGTGGAGGAGGGAGCGTCCCTAACTCACCTTGAGCCGGGCTTAGTCACATCAGGCCACATGCACCTCGGCTGCCGAGGTGAAGGGAGCAGCTCGGATGGCAGGTATCCATAAATCACTGCCTTTCAATAATTCAGCCCCTGGAGGGTGATACAACATTTTTAACCTACATTTCAGGTGGAAATATCAGCCTGGCTCTCGGATTTCTGCTCGCTAGGATGTGAAATTCCAGCAGTGCAACACGCATCCATTTTTTATTCTTTTTTTACAGGCTGAGCCTTGTTCTGTGAATGCTCTCTAAAGCCAGGCTGCATCTAAACATGTCTTGGGAAGGCTGTGAAATGCCTTGTTTGGAGGAGGAGGAGGAAGAGGAGGAGGAGGAAGAGGAGGAGGAGGAAGAGGAGGAGGAGGAGAGAACCAGCCCCCCTTGCCTTCTGCCAGGCACCACTGAGGGCATCTGAGGCTCAACAGCACTTCTGGTGTCACAGGTCCCTCAGCTGGAATCCATTTGCATAAAGCAATTTCCTCCAACAAATATGTTCATACAAATCAAACTGGAGATTGCAAATAATTGGAAAATGAAAAAATAAAAAAACCACCAACCCTAATCAAACATATTTGTTGCTACAAGTAATTCAGCCTGCACCGGGAGTTTCTCTTGGTTCCATTTATCCAGCAGTAGCTGGAGGAGATTTAATGGGCTGTGTGTGACCTTGAGTGATCTGAGCTGAACTGGAGCAGGACTTGCCTCTCACCTCACAAGGAATTTGGGATTGAGGGTCACGTATTTCAG
Source organism: Corvus kubaryi (assembly GCF_017639235.1). Lineage (NCBI taxonomy): Eukaryota > Metazoa > Chordata > Aves > Passeriformes > Corvidae > Corvus > Corvus kubaryi. The sequence goes on from NW_024581119.1 coordinate 1,859,972, forward strand.
TGACCTGACCTGTTTCCAGTGCCCCTTCCCTGGTTTAACATCTCCCAGTCCCTGCCTTTCCCTCAGTCTGCTGGAGCCCTTTGGCTCCTGCACTTCCAGTTCTGATCCTATGGATCCCTGGGAGATCCCCGTGGTTTTGGGTGTTTTGCAAGGTGTTAATCCCAGGTCTGTGCTGGGAATATCGGGCAGGTTCCCTGGAAATTCCCTGACTACCCTGGGCAGTCTCTCCCTCACCACAAATCATTCTCCAACTCCTTTGTACGGGCAGAAGTAAAACCCCATTGCAGCCAGGAGAGCTGACGGCGTGCCCAGGACGGGACCCGGGCTCTGCACCTCCACCAGGGACATTCCAGCCCTGAATTCATCTCCCAGTTCCAGGGAGCTGAACCCCACTCTGCTCTGGCCCACGCTCAGCACTGAGCGCACACCAGCCACAAACCTCTGCCTCATCTCCTCCTGCCCTGATCCCGCTCCTGCCTCGCCCCTCTGCCGCTGCTCAGGGCTCTGCAGCCCCTTTTGGGGCCAGCAGGGCTCTCCTGCAGGGCTGTGGCTTGGAGAAGGGATCCAAGCCGTGCTGCCATGTTTCCATGGGCTGCAGGCACCTCTGGCACTCCCACACCCCCAACGTGTTTCTGTTTGGTTCCAGAGAAACCCAATCCTTGGGGGCACTGCCTGGGGGGCTGCTCCTGCTGCCTTCAGCCCCCTGCAACCTGAGCTGCTGAGAAGAGGCCCCAGGCCATGGGTTTTATCCATCATCGCTGAACTCTTAAGGCCTGGCCTGGGAAAGCGGAGCAGCATTTCCCAGGGGCTCCTCCCAGCCAAGACAGCCCCTCCTGTCCTTCTTCCCATCTTAGCCCCAGCTCCCCAGTGCTGCTTTTGTCCCTCCCCGCCCCCAAACTTGGCTGCAGTGGCTGAGGCAGCTGCTGGGAGCTGGTTCTGTAGGAGCCGTGGTCACTCCTGAAGGAAAGCTGCGCTTCCAGCACTCGCCATGGCTAACGGGGAAATGAGAGGGGGAAAATAGGAGGAGAGATGGACACAGCCCAGAGAGTGCTCACAACTCCCCATGTCACCTTAAAGCCTGGCTTTTCCTCCTCTTTCACAAGGAAAGGATTCCCAGGGCTCTCTCCAATGCCTCCCAAAGCAGAATGACTGAGACCTGGCTCCGTGAGCAGCACAGGGGCTGGAGGATTCTCCTGCCAGGCTGCACACAGGGCACTGATCACCACCCTGGTCCCGGCCTCCTGCTGCTCTGGCACAAGCCCCAGGGACCAAACCACTCCTTCCCAGCCTAATTCTGAACACTTCCCACTCCCTCCAGCTCATGGAGATCAGCTCAAGTCCGAATTTGGGTCAGCATCCCTCTCCCTCCGTGATGGGGAACACTGGGGTTTGGGTCAGATTTAGGTTCAGGCCTCCAGCACATCACCCACGTGCTCCAGTTGGGTGCAAAACCCCCTTCCCAGGGAGTATCCTGCTTCCCCAGGGCAATGGCAGAGGGTCTGCTGGGCTCAGTGCAGGGACAGCACGAACGCTCCCTCTGATCTCCCGCCTGCCTTGTCCCTCCCTCCCTGACAAAAGCCTGGCCTTGATCTCTGGGAACAAGGATTCCTTTGTAGCATCCGTGCACAGGCAGGGAGCTGGGGAAAGGAAAGGCAAAGTGTCCTTCCCAGGGCAGGGAGCAGTGACAGGGACGCAGGGATGCGCCGTGGCTCCGCTCACCCTGAGCCCCCCTGAGCCTGCAGAGGGTTTGGAAGCACCACTGCCATGGCAGGCACGTGTGGCCCTGGAAAACATCCTCCTGTGTCCCTCCTGTGTCCCTGACACCAGCTAATTCCACATTTCTAGGGAAATATTGACATTTTCCCAATAGCCTGTCCCATCTGCTGCAGCCAGCAGTGAGAACTTCCTCAGCCACAGACACTCGGCCTCACTCTTCACAGATTTTTGGATGGATTTTTCTGCCCTGTTTTTCTAACCATTTATTTTTCTTAGCTCAGGTTAGCTTTGGGCCTCAGCCAAGCAATTTCACTGTTTACATCAACAAAAGGAAGAGCTTCCAGCCTCCTTTAGCCTATCCTGAATCTGCCGTCCAAGAATTCCACACAAAACCACCACGCCAGCGGCAAACCCAGTCGTTCCCAGTCCACCTTCTCCAGCTCATTGCTGTTCTGGAAATCTCTTAAGCCTTAACCTTCAGCCTTCACCTGCAAGCAACTCCCATTCCAAAATACAAATACAAATATTTGGAATTTCCAAAAAATACAGCGTATCCTGGGATATTTCCAACCCAAACCATTGGAGAGCAGGTGCCATTCCTGCTGCTGTGACTCCCCTCACAGCTCTCAGTCACTGAGTGCACGACGACGCAGCCACGGATGCACCAAAAAGGAGAAGGTCTCTTTTTTTAAAATTCTTTATTTATAAAAAAGTACATTTTTTTTTTCCACAGCTGAGCCACTATTTGTTTTTTGTACAAGTAAAAGGAAGGGTGATGCAACACCCTACCCACACAAATTATAACCATGAAAATACCCCCCCCCCACCCCAGGACTCCAAATGAACAAATTACAAAGGATGGAAAACAACAACCAAAAAAAAAAAAACAAACAAACAAAAAAAACCAAACCAAAATCATAAAAGTCCATTACATAATTATTATTATTTTTAATTTTTGTTTTTTACAAAAGCACTTACAACACAGATTACCAAAAAAAAAAAAAAGAAAAAAAAGAAAAGAAGTGGGGTTGGGGTTGTTTGTTTGTCTGTCTGCAGTTTTAATTCCACAATGATCATTACAGCCAGAGGACGAAGAAAAAGAGAGAAAATCACTGGAGCTGAGGAATCATGTTTTAAAAAAAGAGAAAGGCCAAAGAAAAGAAAATCCAGATCCTCAGCGAGAGTCCCTCCACCAACACCAGCGTCTGCTAGCGGAGGATCTGCCTCCGTGTGCTCCTTACATTCACCCCCGGGGAATCACATGGGGAAAATCTCCCTGGTCCCAAATCCAAGCTCAGCCTCCTCTCTAAGGCTTGGCTTTCCTTCCCTTGCTGATGGGCTGAGCCCCCCCTGCTCTCCCCCAGCCCCTCTGCCCTTGGTCCCCCACCCCTGGGGTGAGTTTGGGGGTGATGGGGAGGGACCCGAGACCTTCACAGCCTCCCCTGTCCCAAGGACTGCCCTGCTTCTCCCAAGGAAAAGCTCAAACCCACAGCAGATTTCCTTGGGTGTGAAGGGGATGGGAGGAGGGCAGTGAGTGCAGGGTGGGGAGGGTGAGGTGCTGCTTCACACCTCAGAAAAAAGGGACAGGCAGCAGCCACACGCTGCTGGCAGTGCCCCCTGTCCCCACAGACCCAAAACTTCAGTGCTGCAACAACAGAGGTGGAGGCAAACTTAAAAGTGGATTTGAACCTGCTGGCAACCCGGGATCCCCCTGTTTCCACACTGGGAAGCCTCAGAGCCTGCAGGAATGACACATCTGACCCCCACAAGGGCAAGGGGGTTTTCCCCCTCACCTCATCGGGTACCCAAACCCCCAAAAATCTGCGTGTGCGTGCGTGTGCGTGGCAAAGGGGAACGGCCAAGCAGAGCAGCAGCTCCCATTCCAATCTCGCTCCCTTCTCTAATTGCCTAGAGATCAATCTTTGGAATCTCTCTCTCCCTGACCCGCCGTGATTTTTGCTGAACTGTTGTTGTGTTTCTTTTTCACTCAACATCAGGAAAATGGCTCCCTTTGTTCCTCAAGTCTTTGCAATCAATTTGGTGCAACCATCTCAGTTTAGTTGATTTATTTCACGTGGAAATCTTCAGGTTGTTTTTTCCTTAATTTATTTTCTCCCCCCCTGCTTGAATGAAAATGATTTAACAGGGGGAGAAAAAACAACAAACCTGGTAATTAAATAAGGGAAAATAACATCACTAGGGTGAATTGCAATGAATAATCCTGGAGTTAAGCCCCAGCAGGGAAATAGCTGTGGTGTCTTTGTACATAAAGCACGGGCTCGTTGTGGGTTGTGACACGGATATGTTTGCTTGCACAGCTCCCTGAATTCACACCGGGAAGGACATGGGGGATTGGCCCAAATTCACCTGAATTTCGGGTCGCTGACCTCTCTCTCACTGCCTGCTCAGCTTCCCCACCCACCCTGAGGTACCACAAGCTTTGCCATCCAGGATGAGGGCTGGGAAAAGGAAAAGCACCATGCTGATGTCTCTGCTCCCTGGCAAAACCCAGCGCAGGGATCCCTCCTGGACAATGATCCCTCGGAGGGAGGAGATGAGGCACTGACACCCAGCCCTGAGCCATGTGAAGGCAGAGAAGCAGCCCAGGCACAGCCAGTGGGGCAAACCAGTTTGGGACTGGTGTGAGATGGGACACTTCCTGGGGAGCAGCTGCTCCCTAGCACCGAGGTGGAGGGGAGGAGGCCCCTGGACAGCTTCCCTCTCCCAACTGGAAGCTCCCACTCCTTTGCCAGGTCCCACAGGGGCATTTTCCACCTCCTTAGCACCTCTGATGCCGGGGGGGTGGAGAAGCAGGGGATTTTTCACTCGAGGCAGCCTGAGGGTCCCAGAGAGGTGGCCCGGCCTGTGAGCTCATGTGTGGCACTCCAGCCTGACAGAATCTGCCCACTGAGGGACACTGGGGCACAAAGGGACAAGTGACACCATCACCAGAGCACCGAACAGCCCGGGCTGGCCCTGCTGGTGGGCCCTGCACGGTCCCAGCACATTCCCCTCCTGCAGAAGCTCCTGGGAGCAGGATGCAGGTGATTCTTCCCTTTGGCCTCTCTCCTGAGCTCAGCCCTGCACGCAGGGAGGGACAGATCTCACTTTCTGCTGGATGATGGTGGAAAATCTCATCTAATTCCCTTCAAGGGCCCCCTCAGAGCAATTCAACCCAGAGAAGGCAGCGATGCTATTACTGGACCCAAACAGCCCTCAGATGAAGCATCAATCTGATTTTCTTCCCCCACACTTCTTTTTTCTTCCACCTTGCTATGGATTAATGGCTAATCACTCAGCTAATTACCACCCCAAGAGTCTCTTGGCCATCTAGCTGACCTTGCAAGGGACAGCAAGAAGCAAATGACGGAGCAGAGGTGGCATTTCTCCGTGGCTGTGGCGATAATTGCGCCAGGGGAGCAATGCTGGAGAGCTCAAGGATGAGAGAAATGCAGCACTGAACCTTGAACTCGCAGGGTGCCTCGCTGCTGTGCCAGGCAACGCTGTCTAAGGACCTTCCACTCCAAGCTCTGGATGAAAAATGATCATTTGACCCCTTTTCGGAACCACTCTGAGGAGGTAAGTGGCTGAGCTAAGTCCTGATTTTGGGCTGGTGCAGTACTGGGCAGGAAGAAGTGCTGCAGCAGGAAGGGAACCGTGCACAGGCTTTAGCTTGGAAATTCCACATTGCTCCACTCTCTCCTTTCCTTTCCCTGGATCCCACTGGCTTTTTGAGCCCCTACGAAGTGGGCAGTGTGTGAACGGGCAATAAATAAGCCAAGGAAGCTACAGCTCAAAAAATGACACCTTCAAAGGCGAAGTAATAACTCCCAAAGCAGATTTCTTAGGGTTTCTTCAGTCATCCCTGAACTTGGGGACAGCCACACCATCCTGAACTCTCCCAGGCCTTCTGCCCCGTTGGCTTTGCACCTTTGCTCTTCAGGACACAGAGCTGTGGGGTCAGTGTGGTGGGAATCTGCCAGACCTGAGCAGTGGCCTCTGCCTGAACGTGAAGAATCCCTGCCGGATCCTGCAGGTTTTACAAAAGGTTGTTTTCTTCCAAAGCCACCTCCTCCCAGGGTGCTGGGGGAAATCTGCAGGGGAGGGTCTGTGCCACTGATCTCACTCTGTGCCTGCTGATGACCACCCAGAGTTTGGCGCTGCAGGCACTGTCACTGTCCTGCTCGGAGCCTGGTTGTGGGATCCAGATCTGAAGGATTATTCACTTCAGAGATGGACTTTGTTGGGAATTCTCCCTGCACCACACACTGTGCAGGCTCTGCCCTGATCCAGATTACAGGCTCTCCCTCTGGGGAATCAAAGCCCTTTGTGTGCTGCTCTCCCAAGGCACTGCAGGGAAGTCATTCCCACCCCTAATCATCAGTAATCAGAGATTTGGAGAGATGTTAAGAGGTTTTATTTCCTTTACTGGGGGGGGTTCTTGCTAGCAGGGTGCTCCCGGTGGCAGCGGACAGACCTGGGACGGTTCAGCCTAAGGGATCCCGAGGGAATCTCTGCCTGCCCTGGCTCTGAGAGGACACAGAGCAGCCTTCCCGTGGCATGTGGCTGTTGTGCCAGAAGCCAGGAAGCCTGAGGGGCTGGCAGGAACCGCGGAGAGATTACAGCCCTACAATTGGATTGCCCACTGCCCTACCCCACTAATGCAATCACAGCAAACTGGGCATGGCTCAGGCTGAGCTCCCCAAGGTCTGCACTGAGCACCTCACGGGGAAGGAAAGCTTTGGAGGCTGCCTGGATCAGAGATCTGACCTTGACTCATCCGTGTGGGTCTCCCTCTGCACCCTCCTCCCTTCTGCAGCAGGATCGCCGCTGTGGAACAAAACCCAGCGGGTAAGGCAGGAGGAGAATTAGTCCTGCTATTTTTAGATGTGCATGATAATACAAAAAAACTGGGGATTTCTTTTCAAACAAAAGATTTATTTATACATCAAATTAAAAAAAAAAAAATATAACCCACAAGAAGAAAAATAAGCCCCAACCCAGTGAATCTAATTTGGAGATGGTCGGTGTGAGACAGAGGGCCCTGAAGTCTGGAATCCCATTTATCCACAGAGCAGAGATAGCAGCAATCCAAACCTCCCCAGCACAACGCCGTGGCTCAAGGCAAGGAGGGCGAGATCAATACCCCAAGCTCAGTCCCTCCTACCCTGTCTGCCAAGCCCGTGCTCAGGAGAGGGATGTGATATTGGAAAAGTGGCAATCAATGCCAGCTATGTGGTGCAGCCACGGGCTGGGGTTGTTGCTAGGGGAGAGAGAGAGAGAGAGAAAGAGGGAGAGAGAAGCACCCCCGTGCTCTGACCAGAATAAAAAACAAAGTGTAAACACATGACAATTAAGTCTTAGTGGTATAATAAAATAAACCTCGGGGGCTGGTCCTGCCCTGGCAGGGTGTGCAGAGCAGAGCTGAAGGCAGTGAATGTGTGGAAGCAAAGTGTCCTCAGTTGGTCCCTTCCCCAGTGGATGTGCCCTGGTGAACTGCTCTGTGGCTGGTACCAGCGACAACAACAGCAACAAGAACAAAAAGAGCCAGCCTTTCTCTGAGCCATCACAGGGGGAAAAATGTCAGCAATAAATACTCCTTTTCTTTCTTTTAAAAGCACACTCAAACAAAGACAGAAAAATGAAAAGCCAGGTGATAATAAATTGTAGGAGGAAAATGGCAGTTTTGTTTCCCTGCTCTGCTATCAGCCCCTGCACCTGGGGTTTGGTCTAGGGCTATTTTTCCCCCCTTTCTCCTCATTTTCCTTTCATTGAGTCATTAAAAACTGGGTGTGAATCTCTCCAGGTGTGCAGCAGGCAATGGGAGTGTCACCCAGACCCCACCGGAAAAAAAAAGTAATTAGGGGAAAAAAACCCCCAAAATCCATTCACCTGATAATGGCACCTATGTTTCCATTGCCATAAACTCTCCTGGCCCCTGTCCTACGGACAGCCCACCTGCCCCCCTCCCAAGGTTAAAAAACAAACAGAGAAGACAACATACAAACAAATTTCCAGTGTTTCAGGGGGGTGGGAGTGGGAGGAGGGAGCCTCGGGGAGGGAAGGGCACTCTGAGACATGAAGACACAAACAGAGTGTAATATACAGGCTGGGCAACAGTCGTTAAAGCAAAGAGTAACACCTAAGCCACCGACCAATACAAACACCACAGAAGGGGACGAAAGTCGTCGAAGAGAGAAATTAAAAAGCCAAACCAAAAACCGAGAGAAAATAATTACCCGACCTCCCGCCCTCCCGCACGAGCCCCACCCCAAAAAAAATGATCCGTAAGCAAAGCCAGCCGCCCTCCCTCCCCGCTCACCCCCCAGCCCTGCCCGATCCTGCTGGGAGCATCCGAAAAGTCTGTGCGGGGCCGGCCGGGGCGTGCGTGGGTGTGCCGGGAGGGCCGCGGGGGAGGGAGGGCACCGCTCGCGAGCGCGTTTTTTGTGAGCGTGAGCGTGAGTGAGTGTGAGTGTAGCGCAGGGGCGTGGAGCTACACGTACCACTCCTTTTTGGAAATAAAAGACCCGTCGTTCTGCGACACCATGTTCTCGGCCAGGTCGAGCTGCTCGGGGTCGTACTGGAAGCCGAGTGTCCTCTCGTCGTAAGGTTCGGGGTGGGCCTTGCCCTCGTCGACGGTGAAGTAAGGCCTCTTGGCATCCTCCTCGTAGGCTTTGGGGACGCCCAGCTTGCGCTCGCCTCCCGCGTCCTCGTCCTCGTCCTCGTAGGTGCTGCTGCCCAAGGGGCCCGGCTTCTTCTCGTCGTCCGAGTCGTCGGGGTACTGGAGGTTCTGGGCCATGGGGGGGTGGTGCTGTGGGATGCCAGCCTTGCTGTAGCCGTTGCCGTACACGTGCTTCTTTGTGCTGTAGTCACCCTTGAAGGTGTGACGCCGGCGCCGGAGTACCACAAAGAGCACCACGGCCACCACCAGGACCAGCGAGACGCCTCCCACTATGCCCCCAATCACCGGTGTGGGGATGTTCGGCTGCACCATGGATTTGTGATCATCGATTGGAGACGGGGTGTAGGGAAATTCTGGGTAGGAAAAGACAGATGGAAGGGGGAACAGTGTCAAACCATGCGGAAACGCGCCCTCCCTCCATGCTTTCATTGCCAGTTTGGGGGGAGTGAGGGGGTGGGAAGATGAGGGTAAGGAACAGGGAAGGGAAAAACTGGGGAAAGGGCAAGAGGGGCGTCCTCAGAGGGGTCAGCTCTGCCTCAGCAAGGGGAAGGTGCCGTGCCAAGCTGGCCAAGCCTCATGCAGGAGCCCAGCAGGCTGGAAGCAGTGATCTCCCCTCCCCAGCCCTCCGGGTGTCTCCAGGCGTGCTCAGATCCCACCAGCCCCGTGTCTTGAGTCCAGACGCGCTCCGTGTTACCGGGTGACAAAATTCCAGTTCCAGTTTCCCAGAGAGTGCTCCTGGTGAGGAGCAAGACCCCAAACCCCGGCCGAGAGCGGGCACCGAGCTGCTCACAGAGATGCCACGCTGGACCCACCAGCTCTGCATCCCTCTCCTCACATCCCAGCCCAGATGAGAACCAGTTGGGGCCAGAAGGCAGCAGCACCTTGTGATCCTCCACCCACAGGTGCCCTGTGGCTGCTCAGAGCCCTGCTGGCTCCTGACCCCGTGTGCTGACCCTGCAGCACAAGGACACAGCCCTCCCACTGCTCCTTTCCCTTCCCTGGCCAGCACAGTGCCACTCCTCCTGCTAATCTTGCTCCTATAGCTACCCTGACCTATTTAAAAAAATAAATAAATAACTCAAAAAGAGGCAGAGAAAAGAGATGAGAAAGCAGCTCTCTCCTCTTTCATGCAGTTCAACACCTACACTTTGGCACAGATAAAGTTTGAGGCAGGACTTCAATCAACCTTGCTGGGCACAGTTACAGCCCCTGGCCAAGCTCAGAGCCTGTTGAACACCCATGTCCAGCAGGTATCAACACCACATGGTTATCTCAGCCCTTCACCTGCCTCCCAGTTCAGGCAGCAGGCACCTGGTCAATGCCCGGTGGCAGCCTTGTCTTTGCACGTGAGACCTCTCCCAGTGCTCCTCCCACCTCCAAGGCCTGGCTGCCAGCCCTGGAGCTTCCTGGCTTTCACTTTTCCCCCCAGCAGCCAAGGAGAGGTGCAGACCCAGCAGCAGAGTGCAGCCAGGGTGGGGTGATGGGGAAAGGGGGGCTCGAAGGCAGCAGATTCCAAAGGGATGTGAGGCATGGCTGCTGCCCACGCCCTTCCATGTCCCTGCTGGCAGGAGTGGGGTTCCTGCAGCACAGCTTAGCCCAGACACTGAGGGAGAGGAGAGAAAAGAGCTTCCCCCAAGTGAAGGCACTGAAACAGCTGCAGGTTTTGGACAAGGGCGCTGAATTCGAGCAATTGCTGGCCTGAGCCATAAATGTTCTGGGTTTTTTTGTGCCTGAAAGATGATTAATTCCTGCCTTTCGTGAAACATCAACCCAACAACAGCGTCTTGGTTTCTGCAGTGCTGACTTGCCTGGAGCGAAGCCTCCTGAGGCTGAACCCACACAGAGAGCAGCCCACTGGGCAGAGTGGGCTGGGGGACAGATGGAGGGGCCCTGCTGGAGCCAGAATGAGGAGCAAGATGCTGTGCAGGCAGGAGACAGCATTTTATTCCCAAAGACAGCCTTAGAGAAGCAGCAAGGGCATGTCTTGCAGCTTGGGGAGCTGAGGCTGGGTTGTGGAAAGCCAAAGCCACATGTTGCATCAAGAGAAGGCTGTCCCAGCCAGCTGGTTCATGCTGAACCTCTCTGCAGGGACACCAGGGACAGTCACGTCCATCCCCTCGTAGTCCTGCCTGCTGAGAGCTCAGCTTCAGCCACACAACATCCACATTGTTCCCTCTACCCCTGCTTAAGCCACCTCCCCGGGGCTGCTCCTCGCTGTTGCAGCCTCTGTGGTGCCCAGTTCCCAAAGCAGGAGAGCACCTGGAGGCTGAGAGGGAGCAGGGGAAGCCCAGCAAGCTGGCTCAGGCCCCAGGGGCTCAGTTTTTCATTCTCCCAGAGCTCTGAAGCCTCCTCACACCCTGCTGTTCCCTACAGCAGGGCTGACTCTGTGCTTGGCCCCACAGGTCCCCAAACCCACCCTGCAAAGAGCCAGACGGGGTGTGCAGATCCCTCAAACCACACTGGTCCCTCTGCCTCCCAGCTCTGGAGAGCACATCTGACAGGGGAGGGCTGTGCCTGATTTCTGAAGGAGCTTGGCCCACTTTCCTGCTAAAAGCCTCATTAACAGTCCAGGTTGGACGCCTGAAGTGAAAGGGGGATGTTTTCCTACCTTTCTCAGGAGATAATTTATTTTTTCCCTGCCCTTCGTGCTGCCCACCCTTGCTGTAGCACTCGCCACCCCCGTGCCACCCCCTGGCACTGCCAACGCCGCGGACACGAGCAGGAGCACATCCATCCATCCATCCATCCATCCATCCATCCATCCATCCATCCATCCGTCCCTGGTGCATTTCACACATCGCTCAGGCAAGGAACTGTTTTCTCCCCGCATCCCATCCCCATCCTCCTCGCCGTGGCCCTGTTCCCATGCCAAAGAAAACAAACCCAGACTGTGGGAAGGGAGGCAGAAGAAAGACGGGGAAGATCGCCTGCCAGCAGCCCCAAATCACCCCCTCCTCACCCACAGAGCTTCCTCCCTCCTCATCCTCCCTCCAGAGCCGGGACAGGGGGGGCTCTGGGGAAGGTGGGTGACCCCCCCGGGGGGGTGGTCAGTGTCCGGAGAGGAGAGGGTCCGGCCACTCCAGAGCCCGGCACTGCCACTGGATGGTGGCACAGACCGGCACTGGCTCCAGAGCAGGGTGGGCACTGCTGCGACCCTCGGGATGCGCCGGGGTGTGAGTGGTGTTCCCGGCCTTGTGCCAAGGTGCCTCGGCACTGGCGGGTGGTGAGCGGGGACCAGCGTGTCACCTGTCCCCACATCCAGGTCCATTAACCACCAGGACATCTGCCAGCCCCACAAATTGGGATCCACCCCTCTGCCCACCCTGTTTCACGTGCGGGGTGCAAACGGAGCAGCCCCAGGGAGAGAGAGGGGGAAGTGTGGGAAAAGGATCCCCTTTTTTTTGTGTCCAAGGGGGGGCGTGAAATTTCTGGGAACCGGTGCGATGCCTGAGCGTGCTCAGGGGCCCCACGTGAAAAATCCATTAGGAAGAGTCTGGAGAGAATTAAAGCCGCTGTGAAAAGCGGCCTGGAGAAACAGGAGACAGCGGAGCCGAGGGAGGGGGAACAAGCCAGGCTTTAATGCCAGCATGAAAAGCCTCCCCCCGCCTGCCACCCCCCAGCCCTTATAAAAAGAGGGAGTGCTGTATGAATAGGAATTAAAGCAGCAACACTATCTGCCCGTGCCCGCCTCTGCCAGCTGTTGCATTCAGCCCAGCTTCCTGTCCCCGTGCCAGCAGCTGGACCTCGGGGACGGCAGCTGGGAGAGCAGGGAGACAGGAGGTTACCCCGGGCTCGGCCTGGCACCTGGCCCAGCCCACAGGTTCTCTTTGATCCCTTTGCAAGGCTCTGGGCATCTCCTGACATCTCCCTGCAGCACCCCAGGGCTCAACAAACATCCCCAAACCTTCCCCATCACAGGAGTGGCTTTAAAAGTACAGGTTTTAAAAATATCCCATCTTTCTCTTAATGGCTGTTTTCCAGTAAAAATGAGGCGCATGCAAATCATCCCAGCTGCCCATCAATCCTTGATCTGCTGCTTTTTGAACCTGCTGGCCCATTTTAGTGCTACCTGACAGAACAAGCTGAAATTATCCCTATCAGGAAGCTCCTGGAGAAGGCTGGAGTGGGATCCTTGGTAGAGGTGGGAACTAAACCTCATTAGACATCAGAGAACCCTGAGGGACAGGAGGCTGCTCCCAGGGGCAGGAAGGGCCCTGATCAGAAAAAGAGTATTTTTAGACACCCAGTAATTCCTCTGTGATATGCAGATCCACAGGAAACCAGCTTCCAAAAGCCCTTCTGCTCATCTGCTGGGATATTTTAAAAGACTTCCTGTGGACATGTTTTTCCTTTAAGGCCCATTACCATCCTTTTCCCCTCAGTCCTAAGGACCAAGGAAAAACCCAGCACCAGCCCAAATTCTCCCTGTAGCCATGGGCACTGAGGAAAATGTCAAACCCCATCAGGAATTACCTGTTGGACATGTGGCAGCCCAGCCTCTTCCAGGAAGGCTCTGGATTTCCTTCTACCTTGGAAAACCAAACACCCACTGCAATGTGAGCAGCAGCTCCAGGGAGGAACAGGAACCTGAATTCCAACGTATTCATGGAGCTTCCCAGTTCCCAGATGGTCTCAGCAAACACAGCAGTGACCCTGTGGGGTTTGTTTAGGAGCCAGATTGCTGATGGCAAACTTTCCCTGCCGGAACAGCCCATGCCAAATTGTCCCAGGACTTTGCCCCCGTGTAAAGTTGTGTACACGAGGGGAGATAAGGAGAAACCTCGGAACAAAGCTGCAATTTGAGAATCCCAGAGCACTGCTGACCTCCTCCCTCCCCCTTGCACCTCTGCACATCCATCTCCAGCTTTCCAAGGGATCCTGCTTTCCTCTCCCTCCCAGGGCTTCCTGAAGTGCAGCCGGGGATGGAAAAACCACTGGCAGCTAATCCAGAAGTTCAGCAGCTGCCGCTGGCGTTTCAGAGTGTGACGGCTTCCAGGCCAGATGCCAAACGTGTCTTAGGTTTTAATCTCTCTCTCAGGTCACCTATCCCCTGTCAATCAAGCCCTGCACCCGCGGGGGCCGCTGGCACAGATGCCACCAGACAGGATGCACAGCCACTCTGGAAGACCAGCAGCAGCCAGACCCCCCCTCTGAGCTTGCTCCTCTTTGGCCCCCCTGGGTCTATATCCTCCCACCTCGATCTGCCCAGCTTTGGGAGCACCTGCTGCAGGGCTTGGGATTTAAGACTTCCCGGAAAGAGCTTTCCCGAGCCCGGTGCTGCGTGGCAGCGGCTCCAGAGAGCCCCACGGGCTGTTTGCAGTGACCTTGCTGGGACGAGAGCGCTGCTGGTGTGTAAATAACTCCCTGCTGGAAGCCAAGCAAGCGGGGAGGTCAGCAACCCCTGCCAGCTTCTCCTCCCCCCCAGCCTGTAGCACATCCAAGGCCAGGGCTGCAGAGCTGCAGGCACAGGCTCTCCCTGCTCCCCCAGCTCTGTCAGTCTCCTTCAAAGGTCCATTTTCCATTTTTTTCCCCTTTCTCCTTGTGCTTCTTCTGGCTGGAGCCAGTGCACAAGTGGGGGAATGTCTCCTACACAGGGTCAGGGCACGGCCATGCTCTGCTGCACCCAGAAAAGCACATGTTCCTCAATCCATGCACATTCCCACATGCAAATGCTTTATTGCTGCATGGACACGTGGCTGGGCATGCAGGGCATCCCTGTGCATGCAGGTTTGGGAAAACCATTTCCACGGCCAGGATGAAAACTGGGAGTCACAGGTGTGAATATCCATTGGGATCACACACATGTGAATGTCCATGGGCAGGATTTAAATAGGATCACACGTGTGAATGTCCATGGGCAGGATACAAATGGGATCAGCCATATGAATGTCCATGGCCGGGATACAAATGGGATCA
>NW_024581119.1:1874295-1922202 GCF_017639235.1 Corvus kubaryi
TGGGATCAGCCATATGAATGTCCATGGCCGGGATACAAATGGGATCACACATGTGTATGTCCATGGGTAGGATACAAATGGGATCAGCCATGTGAATGTCCATGGGTAGGATACAAATGGGATCAGCCATATGAATGTCCATGGGCAGGATACAAATGGGATCACACGTGTGAATGTCCATGGGCAGGATACAAATGGAATCACACATATCAATGTCCATGGGCAGGATACAAATGGGATCACACATGTGAATGTCCATGGCCAGAATACAAATGGGATCACACGTGTGAATGTCCATGGGCAGGATGTAAATATGATCACACATGTGAATGTCCATGGGCAGGACACAAATGGGATCACACATGTGAATGTCCATGGGCAGGACACAAATGGGATCACACCTATCAATGTCCATGGGCAGGACACAAATGGGATCACACATGTGAATGTCCATGGGCAGCTCTCTGTGCAGGACCACCCCACATGTGCAGTCCATAAGCACAGCCTTTTATTCTGTCACGCACCCGCCTGTAATAAATAGTTACATGTCACACTACATGGCTTGCCTGCGACTGACAAAGGTCCTGCAAGGCAGGAGAAGCTATTATGGGAACAGATTGCTGGAATAAAATATTAAATTTCCACTTATCAATCTCTTTAATGCGCCATAACTCTCATAGAAGCATTCAGCCTTCTCCCTCTGAACAAATTGCCCTCCCCATCAGGGGGCTGAACCAGCCCTGCTCTCTTCCTCTCTGGGGGCTGGAGGGAAGGTTTTGGGTGGCAAAAAGAGGGAGAACAGGGAGATAGAAAGGGGAAAAGCTGCTGCAGGGTTTTCTCTGCATCAGCCTTCCGTGTTGTTTTTTTTCCTCCCAAGGCTGGCTGCTCACTAGATTGAACTCCATTTATTGCATGCAGCTCTTGAAAGAGGTTTCGTGGTCCACTGACAATCCCTAAATTGCCTGCAAGACCCAAACAAATGTACCTGTAATAGCTGAGCGAGGAGGGCTGAGCCCTCCCCAGCACCGGCCTAATCGCTCCTTAGGGAGAGCTGGATAAACATATTCAGATCCCATGAATTATTAAAGGATTTCTTCTTTTTTATGTGGTGCAGGCCTGGCCTGTGGGGTTGGCTGTTAATCCCTCCTAGCAGGGCAGCTGTGGGTGTGCCCTTCATTCCCCCTTATTTAACCTCAGCCCCACAACCGGGACCTTTGGGAATCAGCTGAGATTACAGGCAGGCAGACACCAACCCAGCCCAACCCCAGAACTCCTGCCAGCCCCCACCTCCTTGGCCAGCCCTGCCCTGATGGAGCGTGAGAACCATGCTCTACCCATCCTCTGAAAGACCACCAGGAAAAGAGACAATTCCAAATCCCAGAGGGGGAACCCCCAGCCCCTCGTCCCTAGAGGAGCCTGTGCCTGTGCAGGTGAGCTGGTGCAGCCACCTGCAGTGCCACTGTGCTGCTGAGACACACCAAAAACGGGCAGGAAATGTGAAGAGAGGGCTGTGCCTGGTGTCGTGACACCACAAATGATATGGGGTGGTTGGACAGGCAGAATGACAGCAAGGAAGGGACACAGAGGCTATGCAGGAATGGGAAGTGAAAGCCTGTTACTCCCAAAGTCCCCTTCAATCCTTATTCCACCTCCTTCTCTGCAACTGGGGGCTGAGCTTAGAGGTTTTTAAGCTCTGCTCACTGCTTCCAACACGCCCCAGCATCCTGGACACTGCATGGGACGGATTTCTACTGCTAAAGGGAGTCAGCTCAGTTTGTACCGGGCACTGCCCCAGGGACACTGAGGTGACAACTCCCCTGGAATGGCCAGCAGCTGATTTTGGCCATGACCTTGCCCTGATTTTGGGTGGTTGGGCAGGGCTGGGCACAAAGAGCTTTGTTCTTCCAGTGCCTTTGGCTGGCAAAAGAAACAGCCCCCAGAGAAAAGCCTGTACCAGGAACAACTCAGCAGGCAGGGATCCAGGACAGGAGGTGTGAATTAAAGGCCTGCTACAGTGATAACGATCATAAATAAATACCGGGTAATTAGCATCTAATTAGCACATCCCATCCATTGACCTCCAAGCACTTGGATAGAGGAAGATTGGCCTGGTTTACCCACGGTACAGAGAGGGGAGCTGAGGTGCTGAGGGTGCCAAACACAGAGTTATTGCTAATTTAGCTGCCCCAGACTCGGCTCTACGCTTGCTCAGCATTTACCACCAGAGAAAGCTGGTGCAGGGGGCTGGAGTTTCATCACTCTCAGATCAGACAACTCCCCATGGAGCAGGGTGGCAGGAGAGGCTCTGATCGCCTTGGGCTGGACAGCAGGGAGAGGTAAGAGCCCTGGGAGCCTGTTCTGTATCCCCCACGCCTTGGAAGCCCCCAGTGCACCTCATTCGCCTCACTGCCCATCCTGTCTGGGGTGTTTGCAGCCCAGAGCTCGCTGCAGTGTGGCAGTGCTCCACCTCACTGCTCCAAGAGGCACTTCCAGCCCTCCTGAGACCCACAAGTCACTGCCAGATAACCCAGATTGCTCCTTTTACCCCAAAGAAATGGGATAAATGTCCCTTTCCTCCTCTCAAAGCACCCACAGCCACTTTTCCTTCTTGGTGATGCCTCACAATGTCACTCTGACTTTCAGAAATCAGGCTATTGCCATTTGTTATTTCTCCTCTTTAAGCTATTTCTTGACATGACTTTCTCTCCCTGGCACTACCTCAGCTTACCCACACGTCTTTCCCTCTCTCCTGTGGCCACACTGTTTTGCAGGCCATCAGACATCACAGCATCCCTTCCCACTGCCTGCATCCCGGGATGTTATTCCTTCCTGGAGCCCAGACAAAGCTCCTCAAATGCTCACAGGAATCTGTGGCAGGCAGGTGAGCGAGTCCACAGACCAACACTGGAAGGAGCTCAACTGAAGAATCATGAGAATGCCCAGCACCAGGAACACCAAACACCATCCTGAGCAAGGGACTCATCCATCTCCTGCCTTTCTGGCAGTCCACATCCTCATCCCACCCCTCACCCTGATCAATCAATATCTCCCTGCCGTGTCTTTGCTGTTAATACAGCAACAATCTCTCTGAATCCAAAGCAGAAGACGAGGGGGGAACAAATAGAATTGGTGTAAGAAAGGAAAAGACCACAAGAGGAAAGGAGAAAAAGAACCCAGGGCAAACCAGTGCAACACCAGTACAAAGCCAAGAACTCCACTGCCCCCTTTGCACCACCAGATTCCCACCCCTGAGAGGAGACACTGGTGATTGAGGAGATGGAATTGAGTGGTAGCTGTAAACTGCTCACACCCTCCTCTCCCTCCCCACCTCCTTTTCCACGTTCCAGAGCAGCCAGGGGCTGTCCTACCTGTGACATTGACTTCCACCAAGCCCGAGCGTGTCCCGATGGCGTTGGTGGCCTCGCAGACGTAGGTGCCAGCCACGCTGTAGGACACGGGCCCTTTGAAGTAGATGGTGTTATTCTGGATTTCCACACTCCCTGGCAGGGTCCCGTTTGGCCTGGGGGGGACAAAGACCATGGTTGACCCCAGAGGTGACACCCAGCAGGTCAACAAGTGTTGCAGAGGTGACACCAGCGTGCTGGGTCTGTGCTTGCCCTTGGGCAAGGTCCAGAAGCTGGAAAATTTCCATTAATGCAAGCAGGAAAGGGACACAACCTGACCCTGTTTCACCCCAATTTCCTGCCCATTTAACTCTCCTGACCAGCCAGTGTTAATTCCAACTCGAACTCGTGGAGAGCAGTGTTGATTTAGAGCCCTGCCCATGTCAGAACAGTCAGGTAAGTGCGAAACTGGAATAATGCAAACCTGAACCCGGAGATACAGAAAATAAATGAACAAAGGCAGATGAAAAAATAAAAAAAAAAAGCCCCTGTGTGTTAGGAAAAGACACACATGGCCTGGTTATTCTTAATTACTGAAGCAAAGCAAAGTAATTACTTCTCTTAGGCAATTAAAAATTACTCAAGTAATTCCTTCCCCTCCTTCCAACCCAAATGTGCACATATTGTCAGCAATTTGTAAGAAACAAAAGGGAATAACGGGGGTATAATTAGGACTGTAAAGAAGTGCCTAAATGCACGTATTTTGCATGTCTACATACACACATATGTACAGAAAACACAGCTTTTCCAGCTGCATCAAGCCAATGATCCCAGAGCTGATGGAAAAACACCTTAACCTGGTCCTACAGAGCCCTGAACCTACAGAGACTAGGGCACATCTCAAAAGGGTGGTGTGGGATGCTCCAGGAGGCTGCTGCCTCCTCTGACAGCTCCCCCAACTGCTGCTCATCTCCATCCAAATGGGAGGAGAGGAAAAGCACAGCTGGGTTTTACATTCCAGGCAGGAGCAAAACATCAGCAGCCCCCAGGAAGGGGAGGAGGTACAGAAATAGCCTCAAGTGGCCTCTCTTCTGCATTGGGTGAATCTTTGCTTTCCTGGAAATGTGAGGAGCCCAGAGAGCCCCTCAGAGTTTGAGTCAGACTGGCAGAACCAACATATGGAGAGAGCTGGGGATGGAGAACTAGGAAAAAAGGCAAGAAAAACAATCCTCTTCAGACTTTCACTGTGAACATTTTGATCTGGGAAGTGGAATGAGAGAGAATGTACTCCTTGCAAAGCCATGTTGAGAGCCTCTCTCCTGATGACAAATGCCGGCTGAAAAGAAGAAAGGATCCATTTGATCTTCCTCTTTTAAAGCTACACGAGTGCTTACAGAGAAGAAAGAGCAGCAGAGAGAACCACATCAGGTTGCATCAATTCCCCACCTGGCTCCCCAGACACCCCTCACTCACTTTTCAAGTCCCTTTAGTGTGTTCAGCCAAAAGCTGGAAACCTGGAGGACAAGGAATTGTTGCTGTTTAATGTCAGTCACGTGGGGGGCTGCTGGAGCTGATTTCCAGGGAAAAGTTGTTCACACACAGACAAATTTTGTGCTATTTGTGCCCCTTCAAAGCAGGGAAATCCTGGGTTCTTTTCCAGCTCTGCTCCTGAGGCACCTGGTGGTGCTGGGCACATTAATCACCTTGTCACATCTCAGCTGCCTCACATCACCAGGGCAGAATATTATCCCAGTGAGGTGAGAATGGGAAGTTTTCCCTGGATATTGAGGCTGCACTGTGCTGGCAGCCACCTTCAGCACAGGCACAGGCTGTGCCTTGGAGTGACACTGCTGACACTAATGGGACTGGGCCCTAAGTGACCAGAGGGTGAGCGAGGTGTCTGCCGAGCCTCCTAGTCCCTGTTGGGAGGTGACATGTGCTGCTGGCAGCGGGGCTCTGGGGACACTTACAGCTTCCACTCATAGGTGTGAGCTGGGGGGTTGGCATCAGATTTGCAGATCAGCTTCACATCCTTGCGGTTCAGGAACCAGTTGCCATCGAAGCCCTCGATGGTGACTTCTGGCTCATCTGCAGGGGTGGGGGGGGAAAAGGGAGGAGAGCAGGAGGGGAAAAGGAGGGGAAAGGGGTGTGGGAAAGGAAAGGGGAGAAAATTAAGTGGGAAGAGATGAGGGGGCAGGGGTGAAAAAAGGAAAGCAATTGCAAGGAGGGAAAGATGACAGGACAAGGAATGTGAGGGAGGGCAATGAGAGAGAAGGGGGCAAAAAGGGACATGGCAGAGGCAGAGAAGGTAAGAAAAAGAGAAAACCCACGATTATTCCAGAGGATCCCTTCAGTTTCCACTCTCAAAAACAAGACAGCAGCCCCTCAGCAGCCCAACACCACCCCTCACAAACCCCTCTTCTCCCAGAGTGCATCCCCCACCCTGCCCCGAGCAGGGAGCCCTCCCAGCCGTGCCCAGGCCCCCTTACACTGCACGTTGAGGGTGATGCTGTCGGTGAACCTCTCCAGCTGGTAGTTGACCACGCACATGAGCTGCTGCCGGTGCGCCTCGCGGCTCGGCACCAGCCGGTACCGGCTGATCACCGTGATGGTGCCGTTGCTGTTCCGGATCTCCTGGAACTCCGCTTCCCCTTTCAGCTTCGTGTCCCAGGTGACGGTGCTGGGGGGTTTCCCGTTGGAGGAGGTGCAGGTGGCTACCAGGATCTTTTCTGTCCTGCCAGACTTGGCAATAAGTGGCCTCTTGGTGCCCTCCATCCAGTTCGTGGGCTTGGCTGCAGGGGAGTGCAGGGAGGAGGAGGAGGAGAAAAGGGTGCAAAGGGATGGTTAGAAAAGCAGCGCTGCTCTGTTCGCTACCTCCCAAGAACCACCTAACACCACTGAGGCTGTGACAGAGCTTGTGGTGAGTCCAGAGCTGTGCTAATTGCCAGCAATAATTCCCATGCAATAAGTGCTTTATGGCAGTGCCTATGCACCTTGCACCATCTACCTGCATCATTTATGGGGAAACAATGGTGGAGGTGCCCTAAATGCACAGATACATGGAAAGTCAACCCCTTCCTCCCAGAGGTTTTCATCCCTGTGTTAGAAAGGAACTGAAACTGGAGAGAAAATGACTCATGTAGACCCTGAGCACCAGGGACAACCTCTGCTGTCTTTTTCCTCTTGACAGGCCCCAGCTCTTTAAAATTCACCACTCCCACAGGGAACTGGTCACTGCTCCTGCACCTGCATTAGGAGTGTAGGTGGAGGGAAAAGGGGAACTGAGAGCTGGAAAGAAGGAGAGGTGTGACAGCTCAGCTGTCTCAGAATCACCTGCCCTGGGTTCCCTGCTCTTCACCTCTTCCCAGTCAATTTAAAAATCCATCACAGGTACAATGTACACCCAAAATTCACCTTTGCCCTGAGCTCCCAGGATGTGAATCTCAGATCTGTTGGACCAGAGGTTCACCCTACAGAGCCTTACCCAGCACGGTGAGGTTCAGCTGCCCTTCCCGGTTGCCGGTTGGGAAAGTGGCAAACTCACAGATGTAAACCCCCTCATCCTCCAGCTCCAGCCGGGACAGCTGGATGGTGCCATCCTTGAAGGAAGGGTTCCGGAAAGTCACCCGCTCCTTGTAGGGGGACAGGATGGACACGCCCATGGCGGGGTTGTAGATGGCCACATTCTGCTTGGTGCCGTTGGTGGCCTTCTGCCACGTCACCTGCGTGATCTTCACGATGGGCAGCGGGTTGGTGAAGCTGCAGTGCAGCACCACGTCCGTGCCGATGAACCCCGAGACGGTGTCATTGACCAAGACAGTCTGAGCTTGCAGCCCTGCAACGAAATGGGGACACGTGAACATTCGTGTGCTCCCCAGGAGCATCAGGCTCCTCAATCCCTCTATTTATTCCACTTGCTTCTTCTTGGCATGGCTGATACAAGAGCGGTTTGTGGCTATAGGCACCTTCTGCATCCACCTGGTCATAAACACCTTCTTCCCGCTATGAGCAGTCCAGCCTAGGGCTCATCACCACCCAAAGGCACAAGGCTGGATCAATAACACCTCCCTCCCTTTTGTCTCCAGCTCCAGGTGACACTGAATCATGGTAAATAGGCAGGGCATGTGTGTCTGCAGGCATGTGAAAGCCCTGATGTTTATCAGCACCGAACATCCCAGCACATGCTAACACACACTCAGACTTCCATTTAATCCCACTGGAGCTGCAGCAGTAATTAAAGGAGCTGCAAAGGCTCAGCCCTCATTTCAGGGCAGCAATAATTCCCATCCAAGATCGGCTTTAAGGCACTGCCTCTACACCTTGCACGATCTCCCTGTATCTCCCAGATCATTTCTGTGGCCTTCTTATAACCCCAGAAGCGGCTGAATTTAGGAACCTTCCACCTTGATTCTGTGGAAGGTGCTCGTGAAAAGTGGGAGCTGCAGTTCATGACAGCTGTTGTGTCTCAGTTGATTCCTCCCCTGACAGATGGAGAAAAACATCTCCCACCAGTCTGACCCTGAAATTCATCTTTGCTGCCACTGTGTCTTTTCCTAATCTGCGTATTTAGAGATAATGCTCTGGTAATTATGCAGCCAGTATTTGTATGATAAATACAATAGAGAGGCAAGGTGGTGAGAACAAGAAAAGCGGGTTTTGCTCCCTGCTTCTGGGAGAATCTGCAATTGGATGGATTCTGGGAGCCTGGGAGGAAAGGAAAGAAAGGGATAATAAAAAAAAGAAACATGCACAGAGAGTGAGGAACATGAAAGAGTAATGGGAGAGAGAGGGGCTGGGGAAAGAAAAATGCATGGCAAGAGAAACTAGACAGCACCTCCTAAAAGAAATGTCACCCTACTCTGTTCTTCCAGGGATGAATGGCTCCCTGTCCAAGGCCAAAATGAACTCCTCAGTGCTGCTCCCCCTGGCAGATGTGCCCTGGGATTTCTCCAAGAGTCTCCTTCCTGCAGTTTCACACACACACAAGTGCAGGCAGACAAAACTCTTCTCCACCTACCCGCACATACTCCATGTTGCCCCCTCACTCCCTGCCTGCTGTTCCCAGCCTTATCCTAATCCCCACATCTCATCCACGCCTCTTCTGTCTCCCTTCTCCTTCCTGTGACCCTGAGGACAAGCCCCAACAACCCAGGCCGGCCACGAGACGCCACCAGCTGACCACAGCCATCAGCAGTTCCGACCGAAACTTGGCCTCCAGAGCTTTGTGTGAACTTGCCCCCTGTTCCCCGAGCCAAGCCCCACACCCCAGCACTGCAGCTGGGTGCTCAGGAATGTTCTCCAGAGCTTCTTACAGCCACAGCAAAGCGCTGGTGCCCTCATGAGCCTGCACACACGAAGCCACCACGTCCTCTGGGGCTGGCAGGGTGCACCTTTCCCCTCCCAGCACAGCCAGGGCCATTTTCCCCATGGTTTTCCCTCCACAAAGCAGAGGGTAGGGATGTTCCCGCTCTGAGAAAGTCACATCTGGATGGTGTTTCCCCTCTGGAGAAGAACGTCCCAACAGCAGGACATAATGAAGGACTTTTCTGCCACCAGTGCCCACAACATCCTCCCTGATGAAACGAGGGCACAGGCTGGGTTTAGATGAGGCCATGCTGGGATCTGAGGGCAGAACGGGTGGATAGGAAGGGGGGAGATGTCTCCACCATGCTTTGCAGCACATGCTGCTCCTTCTACCCCGGAGGGGAGCGAGCATTGCCCACACCCAAGGTGAGGAACGGCTTTGCCAAGCAGTCTGGCTCAGAAGGCTCCAGAGCCTCCCAGAGCGTGTGGGGGCTTGCTGGAGAGCACTTCCATCACGTAGCCAGGGCCTCGGGAACGGCCCAGCCCG
This sequence comes from Corvus kubaryi, assembly GCF_017639235.1. Classification (NCBI taxonomy): domain Eukaryota; kingdom Metazoa; phylum Chordata; class Aves; order Passeriformes; family Corvidae; genus Corvus; species Corvus kubaryi. Next base: position 1,883,491 of record NW_024581119.1, read on the forward strand.
GCTGTGGGTGTGCTCAGCACGCCCTCCTTCTCCAGGGCCGGGGGAGCGCGGAGTCATCAGCGCCTCTTCCACCGTGGGCTCGTGCCCCCAGCGGGGCCTCCCGGGGCTGGGGCGCTGGCACAGCCGGCTCTGCTCCCCACAAGCTGCCTGACCCCCCACGGGCCCAGCGGGGCCCTTTGAACCGGCATTTCCACACCCCAACAAAGAGGCCCCGTCCGCCACCGCAGGAAGTCACGGCCCAGCATCTCCTCGTGGTGCCAGGGGAGCAGAAGAGGGGCCAAACTGCAGAGAGGAGGGGGTGGAAGCCACCAGCTTCTCCTCAGGGTCACCCCTGCAGGGCTGGCAGTCCCTCGGGGGGCATCTGGATGAGCACTGCCAGGCCGAAGGCCTCCACTGATGGGCAACCAAGATGTGCCCCTCAAAGGAAGATAAAGTCAATCAGCCTCCAGCCATTCCAGCAGGGAATGTGATGGATAGCCCAGGGGAGGTCAGTCCGACCCCTCACTCCATCCATCATTACTGTGCCCTTCCTTTACTCTGTGATTGCCCTGCAAATTAATGAACAGATCTTGTTAAAAATCAAGTTATTTATCTTAACCTTGAGCAGCAGCAACAATTCCCAGTCCTACCCTCCCCCTGCCAGGGGATCCACGCATCAATGCAGACTGGACTTGGATATAAACTGGAGAAAAAGTGGATTTTGGAGCTGATAAGCCTGATCCTGAACCCAGAATGGTCCTGCAGAACCCTCCTGTGCCCAGGTGTAACAAGCCAGACTTTTGGCCAGGGAAAGAGCTGGTGCCAGTTGAGTGAGGACTGCTTGCCAACAACCAAATGCTGCCAAAGCTGGGATTCAGGCCCTTACATGCAGCAGCTTTAACAAAAACACATTCCAAACCTTCTCGAGGCTCTGGGGAAAAAGGGGGAAAGAAAAAAAAAATAAAAAGCACCGGGCAGAAGAAATAACAAAACAAAACAAACAAAAAAATACCCTGAAAAACCCCAAACACTGCGTGGAAATCGCGTTTCCTTTCCAGGTGACTGAACAACTCTTTTGCAAGACAGGAAAAACTCTTTCTGTTCCACTCATCCAAGCCTTAAATCAGGAGAGTAACGCACCCGTTCTGCTCCAGGAGCACCCACACTCAATGCAGTGATGAGGAAGGGAGACAGATGGAGGAAAGGGGTTTGGGAAGTTGCTGGATCAGCCTCCCATCCTAAATCAGAAGCCAGAGGGCAAACTTGGCTGCTGCCACGCTCTGGGGAGCACTTGTTTGCAAGGTGACTGAGCTGGGCTGGCGGGCCTTCCCTCGCCCCGTTACACACTCAATAATTCATCAGGGCAAATGCATAGATAATTGATGGCAATGAGCATGCACGGCCGGCAGAGGAGGAGAAAATAAAATCACTAATCAGCCTCTGGAGAGGTTTGAACATATTCAACTGGATGTGTGTGTGTGTGAAGTGCTGGGATCCGCCGTGTTTCTGCTTTGCTGAACGATCCGTGTGGTTGGTAGGGCAGGGAAAAGGCTTGGGATGAATCCTGCTGTTTTCACACCCCGTGCCAGATCTCCCAGTGCCCACCAATCCATGCTGACACCCCCCACGGGCAGCCAGCACCCGAGCAAGGATTAGCTGGATAGGTTGCAGCTTGCCCACTTGCATTTTATTCATTAGTTTTGTGGTGTTATTTTTTGTGAGGGACCAAAAGGGCCCAGCCGTGTGCCAAAGACATGTTGGTGCCAAGGCCTCATTAGTGGAGGCCTTGGAGATCCTACTCCTCCACCTTGGCCTCTGAAGTGGTTTGTGTTGATGCCTTTCCCCACGATCCCAACTCCAGATATCCCGCGAGGCCTCGGGGGCACTGTGCAGAGCTCGGGGTGCCCTGAGGCACAGGGGCTGGGGAGGAAGGTCTGCACTCCCTGGGTGTCAGGGGCATGGGGGACGGAGCAGAAGTGGCAGCTGGTGGCTCTTGGACCTGAAAACCCTTTCTCCTAAAAGCCCAGGAGGTGCTGTTCCAGCGAGGCTCCCACACTTGCAAATCAGGTTCTTGCTCCCCCATATAGAAAGCTCTGGGAATGATCTGCAGGCTCTGGGTGAGCTCTGTCACAACCTCCCTCAATGCCTCTTTGTTAACAGCCCTGTGAACTCCACTCTGCTTTGCACAACCTTGCCTCTGCTGAGCCTCTCACCGATTTCTCTCCCTCCTGTTCCCTGATACTCATCTCCCCCCAAGGGCACTGAAACAGCCCTTGGCACGAGTGTGATGAGCCACCCTTCGGTGTGGCAATATCATGACTGATGCAGATGTCACAGGGATTGCTCCTGATAGCCTTAGTCACAGCAGCCAGGATCTTACAGAAGGACAGATCAATGCATCACACTTGAACCCGCAAAAACTCCCACAAAAAGCACCTGATTTTGTGACAGCACCGTGGCCACGGGCAATGATGTCCCATCCATGGTCCCATGGGTCTCACAGACCCTGAACATTTTCCATGAAGGAAAAGCCCAAAACTTTCCAAAGTGGCACCTAAAAATTTCTCTCCTGGTGTTTCTGAACTCATCTTTACAGTGGAAAACAAGGTCTGAAACGCAACTCCTGTGGGGCAGAGCACAGGTGGCCTCCAACAGCCCAAGGGGACATCCCAGGTGTGTCAGGCAGGGTGGGAAACACAGGAAAGAAGATCCTAAATCCCAGCAGGGAAATTTCAGGTGGCAAGAAGCAAAGGTGTGAGGTGGCGCTTGGCCAAGAGGTTGGGGTTAGTACTTCTGCTCCTGCCAGGGAGGCTTTGCATTGATTGCCAGGCATTTAAACCAGGATTCTGCTGCTCTTCCAAGAGCACAGGGCCTGCCTCACCCTGCTGGGAGCCCGCTGCAATGGAGGAGTGGTCTCCAGTGAGTCAGTGGACCCCAGTGAGTCACCTCCAGGCCCTTCCTGTGGCAAAAGACTTTCACTGGAGGTCTCTCTGTCATCACTGATTCACTCCTGCAGAGCTTGAGCACCACAGGGATTGTAAAACTTGAGTTTCCAACACAAGGGGAGGGGGAGCCTTAGAAGGAAGATGAGAGAGATGTGGCAAGATTATAGCTCCAGGTGACATGGCTGCACATGAAAGGCCTGAGATAACACTGGGATGGGGTGGGGGCACCCCAAGAGAGAAACTACACGCCCAGGCATCCCTTCCCCCTTCCCAGCGGGAGCTGGGAGAGATTTATGGGAGCTGTCGGGAAATGGCAGCGCTGCACAATGGCCCGCCTGGCCCTCAGCCAAATAAATCCCTCTCAAACAAGAAAGGACTGGGCTTGGCTTTGGCTTGCAAATGGGAAACACAGGGGCCTGTCCTCGAGGTCACTGGTTCAGACCCAGATCCAGCCCAGGCAGCAGAGCAGAGATGATTTTACCCCAGGACCAGTCAATGGCTGGTATCGAGTGAGGTCTCCAGCCAGCCCTTCATTGGCTGCCTTGGGATAAAGCCTTCTCCTGCCTGTGCAGAATTTCCTCTTTGGATAAATGGAGCACAAAGCAGCCTCAGGAGCCCCTTGAGTGAAAGCTCTTCCCCACAGGGCCTGATCCATCAATGCTCCACTTGCTCCCTGTTACCCTTTGGGAAGTCTGGTCACTGAGCCACCGCTGGGATTCACACACGGGCCCTGAGCAAGAGCAAGGCCATGCTGGTCCCAGAGTTCCTCGTAGAAAGAGGGGAAACAAAAGCAGAGGCCAGGATGGGATGGGCCGCAAATGGAAGAGACAGAGATGACCACCAGACTAGACCACGAGTTTTCCAACTTTGCAAACATCCCCAGCTGAATCCAGCCAGGAAAAGGGCTGCAGACCAGAAGAGTGGGATGGGAACAGCAGCCTGCCTCTGCTCCCAGCTCTCCCTCCCTGCCGTTCCTGCCCTGGCTTTCTCACAGCTGCTTTGCTTCACCCCCCAAGTCACGGGGAGGGGAACATGCCCCATGGCAAAAGCAGGGAGGCTGGCAGAGCAGGGCTCCTGCAGAAAGAGCTGACACAGCACTGGGAAAGGCCTTCCTGCAATAAAGCTTGGAAAGCCCATGCTCAGCAACAAAGCACAAAGCTCCCCGTCCCCGCCGCGCAGCGCCCGGCCCGCCCCAGCCGCACGTCAGCTAATCCTGGGATCCAGCTGCCAGTTCCCACACACCTGAGCACACACCAGGCTGCCCTGTGCCCTGCCTGACGTGCCCCAGTGCTGGGCACTTGGCCCATTTTCCCCTCTCCTTTTGGCTGGATGTGACTCCAGCTCATTCCTCAGCTCTTTTCCCACTGTGGGCTCTTGCTCACACCTGTCCAGTGCCCGGCTTCACAACTCCCATCTCTTTTCTCCTGCAATTTCCACGTCACGTCTCCTTCTGCCCCCACTGCCTGTCTCCAGGACTTCCTCTCCAGCTGGTCAATGCTTGTGCCTTTCTTTGATTTGCCCTTCTTCCACTGTAGCCTTAACAATCTTCCCACCCCTCTTGTGCCTCTACACCATCCGCACCACACCCCAGGCCCCTCACTCGCCTCTTCCCATCCCCAGCCACTATTCCACCAGCGAGTATGTCCAGGATCACAATTCTGCGCTAGGAAAAGCAGGCAGCTGGCCAGGCAAATACAAAGAACCAAAAATCCAAGACTCTCCTCTCTGGAATCATCTCGTTGCCTGCCAGCAAGGAAAAAACCAAGGTCTTTTTGCTTACCAATTCTAACCTGTAAGCAAAAGAAAGGGGACCACAAGCAGAGCCAATGCTTATTTGGTAGTTGGGTGGGGAAGAAAAGCTGGAAAATCAAGTGTGGAGGAAGGGAAAGAAGCTGGAGCTTTGAGAAGAGGGAAGCTAATTAAGCTGAGACTGTCCTGAGACCTTATCTTGATGGGCTGAGTCCCCAAATGCACACAAGTGTTTTTTCTCACTGCCTCTTTCTTGGGCTGCCTTGATGCCTTGGATGTTGTTCAAAGAGTTCTGGTCCAGTGCTAAATCTCCTCGCTATTAGAGCTCTCCAGGTGCTAAGGAGGAGGGATTTAATCAGGAGCTGTGAAGAGGGGATCAAGATAGTCACCCATGGAGAGCATCCTTTCCGAAATGAGGGAACTTGAGACTGAAGAGTTTCAATAAAAACAAAAATAAACTTGATAGCACAGAAAAAATGAGAGACCATCAGATCCTTCCTTCCCTCGCTGGTCTGTGGGCTCGGAGCTGGAGCAGGAAATGGGGGAGCTCTCAGGGCTGGAGCAGGGAATGACTCACTCGCCTCCACAATGGGAACGGGACAAAGCCGAAACTCTGCTGACTCAGGCGTGACTTCAGCGCCTGGGTTAATACCTGGCAGCCTCCTCTGGCTGCCCCCACCAGCCAGTTCCCTCTGTCCCCACTCAAACCAAGCCTCTTTCATCAGGCTAGATGCCCGATCACAGGAAATTATCAAAGATCCAAACGCTGCTCCTCTGTCCAAAACATGGTGAAAAATGCATCCCTGCCAAACCATGCTGGTGCTGGCCAGCCCCGTAATTGTCATGGAGAAGATCAAAACTCCTGCTTTCCTACGGCTGAAATGCACGTTTAACAGTCACAGCTTTCTGCCTGTGGTTTTGCTTTCCTCCCATTATCTCTCAGGATATAACATACTGCTGGTATCTCACTATGTCCCGAAGTTAAAAAGAAATGTTTCCTCCTCTGGCAAGCGGGAATGCCACACTCTGTTCTTCTGTAACTTGTTTCAAAAGATAGAAACGAGCAAGTTTTTTTGTAACCAGGAAAGTGTGATATAAGTTCTGGTGGCTGACAAGTAGGAAAAAGCTTTGCAAACAAGACAAATGCAAACATGGCACCAACAGATGCAATGGACAGACACCCTTCGCTGGCTCCCTGCCTGTGATTTCACTTTTAATGTGTTTTTATCTTGCCCTAGAGATATCTCTGCTGAGGAATGGGGAAGGCTCAGACCTCCCAACTCTCTCTGGGTTGTTTAAGGATTCCTGCCCATGAACAACAGCCCAGAAAGAACAGTGAGTACAAATAACCCCAAATTCAGTGTCCTGCCTGATTTCCAGCCTGCTGCTGCTCAGCTCTCTTATCATCAAGCCCCTGTGCAAGGAATTTCTACAAATTTCACCTCTTCCCGGGTTTATGATCTCCACAGAACAGAGGCAGACACAGCTCCAGTCCTACCTGGGCCCCATCTGCAGGAATCACTCTGCATATTTATGGCAAAAGCTTTGCATCTTCAAAAGGCTTTTCAAACAGCAACTAATTAATCCTCCAACACCCCGAGAGGCAGGAAAGCCTTATTACCTCTGCTTTCAGGGGTGGGGAAATCAGAGGTGCTGAATGACAAAGAGATGTGCCCAAGGCCACCCAGGCATGCACTGGCAATCTCACTCACTGGTTAGAGGTGGGGATCTGCATGGGATGGTGGCAATTCTCACCTGAGGAAGCAGGGATGGAGGCATCTGTGGGGAGGCCCCACAGCCCCACCCACCACCCATGCAAATGGCAAAGTCACCTTATTTCCATGGCTGAGGAAACCCAGGGGGATGAAGTGGAAAATCCATTTAATCCAGAGCCTGGAAACCTAAACATTGCCCAGTCAAGAGCTCCACTAAAGGTTCCCAAAATGTGGCTCACGTTCTTCCCAGCCATGAGCGAACTGCTTGCAACCAAATCGCTGAGATTTTATGTTAAGAACATGCCAGAAATTAGGAGAGGCTTTGAGGCTGGGGGTGAGTGTCCCATTCACCCTCTGAGCAAAGCCAGCCCCACATTTCTGAAATATTCCACATACTGAAAAAGAGTGGGGTTAGATTAGATTTTAGGAAGAATTTCTCTACTGTGAGGGTGGTAAAACACTGGCACAGGGTGCCCGGAGAAGCTGTGGCTGCCCCATCCCTGGAAGTGACCAAGGACACGTTGGACAGGGCTTGGAGCAGCCTGGGATAGTGGAAGGTGTCCCCGTGCATGGCAGGGGGTAAAACGGGATGAGCTTTGAGATCCTTTCAGCTCAACCCATTCTGTGACCCCCATGCTGGGTGGAGATGAGCTCTCAGATCCATTAAGGTCCCAGCCTCCACCCAGGCTGTCTGGCAATGATTGCCGAGCTCAGAGGGGCCTGCAAGAGCCAGGACTGTAAACAAGTGACAAGACCACCCATTAAAGGCAGCCTGAGCATGGGAAGGGGGGAGGAAGGCAGGGAGGGAGGGTCAGAGCCCAGCAGGGAGACCTCCCACCACGGGTCACACTCCCTGCCCCATCCTCTGGGGTGCCTGGGCTCTGCTCTCCTGGGAGACCAACACAGGCACAGCCACTCTTCCTTGCCCAGAAGGGTGAGGGCTGTCAGCAAGGGTTCAGAGAGACACACAGCTTCAGCCCCGAGCAGACGGCAAGGCAGGAGGAGCAGGGAATTCTGCAGAAAAAAAAGATGATTTGTCCTGCAGAGAGGAGTTCACAAACACCCATTTCCCTTTGGACACCTCTCAGTGGGAGCATTACTCCTGCCGAGTTAACTGGGGACTCAGACTGGAAAGCTGTGTCTCCTTAGTGATTGTAATTCAACGAGGGACACAAGTGAACTTCCAGGAAGAGAAATTAAAGGTTTCTCCATGTCTGATTATCCCATTCTCCAACAAGGTGGCTTTGTGCTTCCAGGTAGCCCCAGGGAGGAGCTGGGTTGTGCTACAACACTCGGGGGAATTCGATGACAAATGTCTCTCAGGAGGGAATGACACCAGTGCTGAGTGACACCAGTGCTGAGTGACACCAGTGCTGAGTGCCTCAGTGCCCGGGGACAAAGGTGTTCCTTCAAACACAACCATTGACACTGGGCTGCTTTTGGGGGCCTCTCTCAGGGTGTTTCACTTTTATCCCAAATCTGCCTGAGCAGGAAGGTTGGGATCGCAACAGCTCTGACAGGCCTGAATCCCTGTGGCAGGCTGGAATCCCACATTTGCCCCACACCTACTGCTCCCCAAGACTTGGTTCATGAGAGACAAGCCAGGACCAAAATCAGCTCCCCGTGGAGATCCATGAACAGGCAGCAGGATGAAGCAAGCCAAGAGCCAACACCCCACTCCCAGCCTCATGCTGGAGAAACCAGGCCTGGATCCTGAGGGTTAAACAGCTCAGCTGGCCTTAATTGACAGATTTTATCGACTTTCATTGTGATTCCATTGACTTTTGTTCAACTACATCAGCACCAGGCTCCCTGTTTCCTTCTCAGGGAGCAACAAGCCACGTGCTGAAGGATGTGGATGCCGGATGGATTTTCCTGTGCCACTGGGGAGAGCTCCAGTGAGTCACCCTGGTCTTCCAAAGACCAGGAGGTCAACTGCTCTCAGGGGACTCCTGTGTGCTTTGCCCCAGCTCAGACTGGGGGCTGCCACAAAAATGGAAAGCATGCGATGAAAAAATAACCGGAGCTGGTGGAAAATTTTCCAGCACAGCATATTTTCCTGATGGAAAGTGTCACTTAGTCCAAGCCAAAACCATCCATTGGAACGTGCTGATTTTGGCAAAATTCGATTTGTTAAAAAAAAAAAAAAAAAAAAAAAGCCCTTTTGATAAGTTTGAAATGGTTTTTCCTTGTGGAGTCTCATTTCTTTTAGATGAATTTATGGTAAAACACCAACTGGGACTGCAGCCAGGATGGGATGCTTTGGTTGCCATGGAATGGGGACATTTTGGATGATGCCAGGCCGAAGTTTTCTTTTGAAATTTCCTTTCTGTGGAAGATTTCAACTGACAGCCTCAAAGCAGAAGGAGAACTCCCTCTGAAACGCCCAAATCCCCACTCTGCCAGCCCATCCTGCGTTAGTCATCCCCACAGCTGACCTTTCCAACAGCTCTCACCCCCAAACACAAATCACCTCCCTGAGACTCTCCCCACCTTCATTTTCCACATTTTCTGGGCTCTGATCCATCTGGATTCATCCTTCTCTGGGTCTCATCCCACCCAGTGCCTGGGTTAGGAGTTTTCTGGGGGCTTGAGCCAGCCCTCCAAGCTGTGTGGGACCCACAGCCCCGCTCCAGCACCTCTCCCTCTGGATTCCCTGTCTATTCCTCCTTCCTGACAGACGGATTTGCTCCCACCCTGCACCTGCCTGGTGTGCCCACCTCCTCCTCCTCCGTCTGCTGCTTGTGCCTTTCCACTCTCTAACAACTCCAGGGGAGGCTGGCTGAGAGAACTCCTGTTCCTTTCTTTTTGGGGGCAAAAAAGAGGGAGAGAGAGAGAACACAAACCAGACTCTTACATTTTTTAGCAGACATGACAATATGGACACAGTTCCTGCAGAACATTGTGCATATTTTAAGAAAAACTTTACCCCAAAAATGTCAGCCAGCTTCCCTGGTGGGAGGAAGAATGAAGGAATGAAAGGGTCCTCCAGGGTCCCAGCAGAACTTTTATCTTGGAAAAGCTGGAAACTCCTGAGCACCTCCCCCAGTACAGCACCCTGCTGGCCTGCTGCCTCCCCCAAGGGCTGGAGCAAGGAGGGATGCTCCCAAATAGCACATTTCCCACAGGAGCAGCCCTGTCCTCCACCAGGGGAGTGCCCAGGATAGGAGAAATGGCTCTGGAGACAAAATGCTGGAGGCAGAAGCAGGGAGGCCTGGAGGGGAAATGGGATGGGCTTTGCCCAGAGAGGTTGTGGACTCTCCATCCCTGGAAGGGTCCAAGGCCAGGTTGGGTGGGACTTAGGGGAAGGTGTCCCTGCCTGTGGCAGGGTGTGGAATTTAAGGTCCCTTCCAAGCCAAACCATGCTGCGATTCCATGCCTTCACCTTCCATGCCAGGACCATCACCCAGGTGAGGAGGCAGAAAAAATCCCTGGCAGACAAGAACTCCTCCACAGAAGGGTGGGACCAGCCTGGCTGTGGCTCCCCTTGGTGCTCCACCACCTCTGGACGTGGCAGCTGGGCTTGGGTTGCTCACAGGCTGCACAGTGTCACTTGTTTGTCACCTCTGCTTGAGCTAAGAGCTGCTCAGAACCACCTTTACTTGTTGCTTAGGGACCAGAGTGACAGATAGAACACAGCTGGGTGCTTGGCTACCTAAGGAGATGCATGGGAGGATATAAATAGCTAGTGGCAGGGGAAAAGAGGACAAAAAGTCCCATTTCCAATCTGGTAAAAAAACTGACCAGAATAGTAGTGGAGGAAGACTTCCAGAAATAACCACGTGGGTATTAAATGAATGGAAAATGAATTAAAGGAAAAGAGAAGACAGGGAAAAGAGATTAAAAGGAGCTTCTGAACTTGTTTGAACAGTAACTGTCCCATCCTGGAAAAAGAGTTAATGTCACCTGGGTGCCACAAACAGTTACTGGAGGTACCTTCAGAGTGACAGGTAGCAGTGGAGAAGAAAGATAAGTATGTAGATAAATGTCATTAACCCCTGTTAGTGCAGGGCTTAGAGAGTTCAAAGACTCCACCTGCAGTGAAGGGTGGAGGTCTCAGGGGCTGTGTCTGCCTTGTTTGTAAAAACTCTGAGAGGAGGCAGTTAAATAAAGCAAAAGTTTCTTCCAGGCTTGAGAACCTCCTGTTTCTGATGCTGTCACAACACCTGGGCCGTGACACTCACAGGGAACTCTCAGCAGATCCACAGAGTGGGGAGCAGATCAGTCCAGGAGTGTCAGGGTGGGTTCTGCATCTGAGGACTCCCTGTGCCCTGCCCCAGCGAAACACAGCGATGGAGGAAACAGAGCACAGAGGATGAGAAGGATGTGCCCCAAAGGGAAAGGAAGAGCCTTCATTTCGGGGAGGGACACACCTTCCTCAGGAGAGATCCCATCAGAGAGAAACAAGAGCCCTGAAAAGGAAAATAACAGGCTCTTCTCAGGGCGAGCTGAGAGGGAGCCCAGTGTGATCCCCACGGCTATCCAGGCTCAACAAACACCGAGAAAAGGACTGAGAGACTTTGCTGTGGATGTCCCCAAGCGAAGGCCTCAGACAGGGAAGCAACACAAAGCCCAAGAGGAAGTTTACAGCTGTCCTCAGAAAAGTCAGCGTGACCTTTCCTCTCAGAGCTTCCACATCCCCTGGGAAAGCACAACAACTCATCTGCAAGTCTGCACAGCGCCCTTTGGGAGTTGGAACCTCGGGCCTGACAACTCAGTGGCAAAGTGTGAATCCAAAGTAATTGCACTGTTTGCTCTGGGAATACTCCAGATACACTTGGCATAACAGAATTCTCTCACTGTAGGATCTACAAACCCCCTGTTCTCTCACATCCCTAGGATTTGTTTTTTCTCTTCTCCCTTGCCTTCTTTCTTTCCATTGCCCCGATTTTAGAAAAAGGCATTTGAGTTTCTGCCTTCACTCCCTGCCTGTGTAATGAAATCTTTTTATCCTCCAAACCTGCCCTGCAGAGAGGGGTTTCTCTGGAGGAGGCAATGAGGGGAGGGTCCCTTGGGCATGAAGACAAACGATCTGCAGGCAGCAGTTGGGGCTGCAGGGTTAAGCCGTTTTAATTACCTGCAAGCAGAGCACCAGCCAAGGAATGGCCGTTGTGTAAAGCAAGCCCTGCTGTCCCAGCGGGGCTGGGATGTCTCACCAGGCTCCTGCTGATCCTCTGTTAGATTAAATTCTTCGGTGAGAGCTGCCCTACAGTTTTATGGCAGCAGGGATAACTTCCCTGCACCCACGATCGGGTTGGGGCAACGCCTGTGATCCCAGAGCAGCACAACTGCAAACCTCCCGCCTGGACAGCAGCACTGCAAAGTCCAAGGAACTTCAGCAGGGTTTGAAGGTGATGCTTTTCCATTCCTAACACTGCAGAGAGGCAGATCCCTGGTCTCTATCCGTCCCCATCCTACCAAGCCCTTCCCAGCTCCCAGCAGTTCCCCCTGGTCCCCTCATACCCCTTCATGTTCCTCAGGTGCCCGCAGCAAACCCACGGGAAGGAAGGTGGCGTTTGGGTGTTTATATGTGGGCAGAGGGAAGGAACAGATCTTTCCCAAGGGACTCCGATGGGAGTCAGGGCTGAGCAGCTCTTCCCCGCACAGGGACGGCCATTTGGGTCACCCTGGCTTTGTGTGAAGGCACTGAGGCTACGCCAGGGCTCCTTCCCACCAGGAATGTGCCAAACTGTGCTCTCACAAACTGCTGCACATGCCTAACTCCCCTCTGCCTCCTTCCCAAGCACTCCACAGGGCACTTCAAGGTGACCCAGGGAATCCTGTCCCCTCTGCTGCACAGACCTTCTTGGTTCCCTGCCTCCATCCCTTCTCCTCCCGTGCCTGCAGGTACTGGGAAAGCCACAGCTTGGTCCCACGGGGCTCAGGGTCCCCTTTCCTTCTATTTCCCTTGCCCTGGCGCACGGGAAGCCACACCCTGACCTCTTCCAGCTCCGACTTGCTTTCCCAAATTGGGCCGGTTTTGGGCAGGACGTGCTGGGACCTGCCACCTCCCCGCCGAGCCTTTGAAGGCGGCCACGTAGGCAGCTGCACCCGCAGACCCAGCCCGCAGACTTTCGTGTGGAGCAGCCACAAACCCGTGAGTCACCTGGCTCCAGCCTGGGAAGGCTCCTGTTCCCTCTCCCGGTGGGACAGACAGGCCCAGGACAACAGGACTCCCTTCCCAATAAGTTCTGTGCCGGGTTTGGGAGCAGGATCTTGGACCTCAGGGTGGGAGAAGGGCAGGCCTTTGTGCAGCCTGCTGTGAGAAGGGGGAAAGGGGCAAGGGACAGGGATTCCGGGTGCCACAGCAGATAACCAGAGCAGATGACTCCCTGCAGGGCAAGCCCCAGGTCAGGGAGGTCTGGTGTTCTGCAGCCTCAGCAAAGGAATCTGCCTGCTTGGGGGATTCTCCCTGCTCAGCGCTGACCCACTTCCCCTTTCCCAGAGAGCCCCTCTCCCCCTCAAACCCATTTTCATCCCATTCATCCGCTCTTCTCCCCTCAGTGCTCTCCAAGGAGGGCTGAGGGTGAGCTGAGCCACCTGAGCAGCAGGGCCCAGAGCAGGGTGTGTGCACAGGGAACATTTCAGGGAAGAGGAAACACGTGCTTTATTCCAAGTGCACATGGCTGCTTCCAGAGCTCGGAACAAAATGCTCCTGGATTTCCGGCTCCAAATCCCCCACCAAGGCCATGTTCTCAGCCAAGGGGACAATGAAGACCTGACATAAACAATCCTGTAGGATCAGCACATGGATACCCAGCCTGCCCCCACCGCTGCCTTGCCTCCCCCTCAGCCCAGCTGAGGCCAGCAAGACACAATGTGTAATTAGGTTAATGAGCTAAGCACGGATTTTAATTGGGATTCCCCGATTTACTGGTCTATCTCCTCCTTTTGTTTTACTGCTAGTGCAGGTTCCTAAAAGCTGCCCTTGCTAAAGGCCTTGATATCAGAAAGGTCTTACAGATCTTTAATTGTATTTAATCATCGAGGTAATTAATGATCCTTAAGCAAGATGGAGATTGCATCTAGAGTAGTTCCAGTCCTGCCCTTCAGCATCTGTTGTGTCTGGGCACAGGAATTCTGCAGGCATGCAGGAGAGGGGTTCACACAGAGCGAGACAAAAGGATGGAAGAGAGAGGAGAGCGGTGGAAAGAGAAGGGATTGGGGGGGGAAAAAGCACATTTAAAATGGAACAGGAGCTGAGTAGAAGAGAGGGAAGCAGGGAAAGGGAGACAATGCCATTCCTTCTCCTCACAGACAGGAGCCATTTCATTCCAGAGCCCGGAATGCTGGCCCAGGGGGGATGGTGTTCCCTGTGTCCCCAAACTGGACAGCCTTGACCAGCACTCAGTGCTCAGACAACCCCCACGAGACAACCACCTGCTCCTGCTGTTCCCCTTTTCCACTCCTTGCTTCCCTCTGGCACCGTTTCACACCCCTTTTTTTTCTCAGGAAGAACATTCCCAAAGTTCAAAACCTTGAGCAGGAACACGGGAGAGGGGGAGTGATGGGCAGCAAGTCCCAGCACGTCCCCTCTCTCCCAGGCCACAAACTGTGCACCTCCCATCGCTGCTGCCAACCCCTCCGCTTCTCCCAGAGCACAAACAAAGCCTGTCCAACCAGAAACGGGGCTGCCTGCTCCGACTTGCCCCAGAAAGGCAGATTTAGTGAGAAATGTCACAGGCAAAGCAGCAGGGATGTGGAATCGGTCCTTGTTGCTTGGGACGTACCAGAGCTGTCCTGAGCGCAGGGATGCGCGAGCAGGGAGCTGGAGAGGGCTGTGCTGGCTTGTTGAGGAATGTCCCCTGGCTCCCAGCCCCAGTGACAAGGGTTGGTGCAGTGCAGGAAAAGCACTGCCCTCCCCTCCTCCAGCCCCAGCAAGGCTGAGCACAGGACAGTTGCACAAATTGCATGTGAAGCAGTGCAGCCTGGTAGTGGGGTGATATTTGGGACTGCACAAATCCTCCCCAAAGGAAAAATCCAGCTGCCACAGCAGGTCCACCCTTCTCATTCCTATTCTGGCGGGCTCTCTGTGCTTAAGCACGAGTGAAAGGCCCTGGCGTGGTGCTGCAATGAGCCTGCTTTTATTCTGTCGCTGTAAATGAGCCCCAGCGTGGCTCCAGATTGGACCCAGATAAGCTCTGTGAGTTGGGACTTGCACAGAGGAGTTGTTGGGTTGGGCTGGCATTTCCAGCTGCCCATAAACTGAGCTCCTTGAGCTTGGGGCAGCCTGGAGTCAGGGTTAAGGGTTGGGGGCAGAGTTCCCCTCCAGATACTGAAAGCCCAGTTTTTCCTGGAAATCTGGGGCTCTGTTACCATGGGAAAGGCACTGTGCAGAGCCAGTCCTGACTGGGAATCTGCCCCTTCCCACTCTGCAACAAGCTGCCTTCCCAGGCAGGTTTCAGCTTGCTTGGGCCGTCAGCTTGGTGGATCTCATTTCTCGTGGTTTTTTCGCCTTTATTGCCTCCCTATCTGCCCCAGGCCTTGAGAAAGGGCTGCCTCCTCCTTTAGAGCATTAGCAACCCTGCCAATTTTCCCCACTTGGAATATTTCATGCACAGGCCCTTCTTTCTCCCACGCTCCCTCCGCATCCACCTTCCCCATCCCACGTCCGGCCGTGGCTCCTGTGGCAGCTGGTGCCTCCAGGTGCTGGCATTCAGGTGGTGTCCCTGCTCCCTGGGCTTCATCCCTCCAGCCACAGCGCAACCGGGAACGCGAGATGGGAGATGCTGGGAGAGGCAGAGCGCCAGGAGCTGCAGAGGAAGCAGTGACACCCAAAATCGGGGGACACAGAGCGAGCCAGCACAGAGGGACCAGGAGGGGAGGAAGTCACAGGCCTGTCCACAGGGGAAAAGGGGCACTGCAGTGGGGAATAAAAGGGCTGGAAATTGGGAAAGCCCAGCTACAGATGCTGGGTTTGGTCGTGCTCCCACAAAACAGAGCAGGGTCCAGCCTCCCTCCCAAGGCTGATCCCCACAGCCCCTGATCCTGGGAATGGCTAAGCTGATTGCAACAGCCCCGGAGATCTGCATCGAGCCTCTCCTCCTTCCCAGCACACCAGATCAGGCCGCCTGATTGTGTCATTTATTCCCCCGTAAACAGAGCAGCTGAAGGAGAAACCCAGCCCAGAAATGAGAAACTTTCCTGGAGACGCAGCTGGGCCAGGCAGGAGGAGCAGAGCAGGGATGAGGCTCCCTGGCCTGACCTCACTTGTGCTGGAGCTGCCTTGGGCTGAAGGCACAGCAACGTCATCTGCAACCCAGTGCCCGGCTGGCAGAGACCCCTGGGGGGTCCATCCCGCCCCACAGGACCCTCCAAAAACACCCACAGCTCTGGAGGAGAACACAGCCAGCCCTTGTGCTTCAGGGCAGCAGCTGATCCTGGCTTGCCACATCAGGGAGGAGCTGCCCCTTCCAGGCATGTTCCCTACTGTCCATTCTTCCCTGCTGCCACTACCAAGCACTTTCCCTGGGCTGAAAGGCAGGCCCGAGGTCCAAAGCCAAAATCTGCAGCAGTGGGGCTCAAATCCTGCTGCCTGCTTGCAGAGATTGTGTT
Organism: Corvus kubaryi; assembly: GCF_017639235.1. NCBI lineage: Eukaryota > Metazoa > Chordata > Aves > Passeriformes > Corvidae > Corvus > Corvus kubaryi. The sequence goes on from NW_024581119.1 coordinate 1,899,434, forward strand.
ATATCCCACCAGGGAGCAACTTCCAAGTGCTCACACCCTCCTGTGGGGGTGCGGGCTGCTGGACTCCATTATTCCTGTGGATCCCTTCCAGCTCTGGATATTCTGTGACTCCATGACTGCTGTGCAGCGTGACTTGGTGAGCAGCCACAGCTGGGATCTCACAGAGGCACTGAAAACTGTCCCACTGTCACCAGGCCACCGTGTCCTGAGGTGGAGGAGATGCTAGGCCATCCTGAGGAGCAGGGGAGGAGCAGGGGCTGGGCTCCCCTCTTTGCTAACCTCGCCCTGTGCCACAGCTCGGCGCTCAGAGCCCCAGCTCCCCTCCAGCTGTTTTGGGGAGCTTCCCCCCGGCCAGGGCTGCCCCAAGGGGGGCTCGGGGTTGTCCCTGGAGCTGCTCAGCCTGGCTGTGGTGCCAGCTCCCGGGGGCTGGCGTGAGAGGGAGGCAGGCTGTGCTGGAGCTGCTTGCCGAGGGTGATTCCCCTCTCACGTGTCAAGGGCAGCCAGCAAAGCACTGGCTCCCCTTGTGTGTCTCAGCTCTGCCTTCCCAGGAGGAAGGGGAACAGGCAGAGTGGCAGGCTCAGAGACAGCACAGAGACACCTGACTCACAGTTCCTATGTCTTCTCCTTGTCTCCCACCCTCCACACCACCTCTGGCTCTGCCTTTCTGGCACCTCTGCACACAACAGCATCGCTCTGCTGTGCCAGGAGGAGCAGCCTGACAAATCCACAGCAGCGAAACTCAGCGTACAGGGAGCCGGGGGTGTGGGAAGGGGAGGGCTGGGGGGGCTCACTTGGCCCTGTCACACTGCAGAAACACTTCCCTGTCACCCCTGCCTCGAAAGCTCTGCACTTCACAAACACGAATGTAAAGACATCCGGCACCTGGAAGCACCACGACAGGAGTTTTTAGCCACAAAACAGCAAAAAGCCCCCACTGTCCTTGCCTGGCACTTCCAGATGAAGAAGGATCAGGCTGAAGCATGCACAAAGCTTGTTTGAAAACTCCTCTTGATCCACTGCCTTTGTTTTTTTACAGAGGTAGAAACAGAGCAGAAGACCTTGAGGGAGGCAGAGAAGTCACTGGCTGAATCCACAGCCTATGAAACCTTGCCAAGTCACTGAGAAACCTCTGAACCACTGCTCAAATAGATTTTAAATGGAGTCTCAGGCCTTCCTATGCTGAGGGTGATGAAGAATATAATGAACCGAGAGCTTTTCAATGCACACATTGAGGATAAATGGCTTTTTCATTGATAATGCCAGGAGCTGCAGCCAGGGGATTCATCAGCATGTTTTGGCACCTCTCAGGACTGCAGGATTCTGCCCATGCTTGTGTTAAGTGACACTTTAACAGAAACAGGAGTGCAAGAGGAGTGCAAGGACTCACAGCAGCTCAAAGAACCACAGAGGCTGCTGCCAGAATTCAGCTCTCAGAGTCCACCTGTGGAGAGCAACTCCTGCAGTGCAGGCAGCAGCTCCCAGCCAGGTTGTTTGGCTTGGATTGTCCTCTGCAACACCACAGCTGCTGTCCCAGAAGAAGCTCCAGGCTGGGAATCGCCCGCAGTGAGCACAGGAGATGATGGTTCAGCTTCAGCCCAGTCATCCCTGCCCTGTCTCATCCCCAGCCCTGTCCATCCTGCCTGTGTGTTCTGCTCCTCATTCCCCTCAGGAAGCTCTTCCCAGCCTTGCCGTCACAGTTCTGTGGCTCGTGGGACCGTGCGGGAACCCAGGCACGGAGATGAATCTTGGAGAGACAGTAATTACTTCTGTCAGATTAATAAATTAATAAATCTCCCATTTATTCTCCAGATTTAATTTCCAATCCTTGCGTTTTCTCTTCCTCTCACACAAACACACCACGAAAAAATGTGGGAATGCACAAGAGGAGCAGGAAAGGGGAGAAGGCGGCTCCAAGAAAGGCCCACCTTCCCCAGTGTGAAGCTGTCTAGCATCTTCAAGCCACTGAAACGGCTCCTAAAGTTGCAGAAAGGTGAGAGGAGCAGGAGAAACTCTGTCTGCACAACGAGCACCCCCCTTGATGGAAAAACCCAGCTCGGTGCAGACATCTTCATCTTGGCTCTCTGTCTGCACTCACTGCAGAGTCAATGGAGAGAAATTCCTAATTCAGGCACTGTGCATAAGAAATCCACTTCGGGCTGGATAAATCCGAGCCTGGAAGTGCCCATTTATTTCCTTGGACATGAGGGAGTCTGGATGATTGGCTCTGTATTCCCCTTCGGTGTCAAAGCAGGGCCTTGCAGGGAACTGTCTCAGAGAAACTGAGCCTTTCTCACTGACCTGGACAAGAGGGAGAGCTCTGCTCATCCAGAGGCTTCCCCAACCACTGCTAAAATCTCATGTTCAGGAGACCCCAGCCTCTGTCTTCTCAAGGAGCTGCTGAGCTGGAGAACCCATTTCAGGAGAGCTTTTTCTCCTCAGAAATGACTTCTGAAATGCTGCTCTCCTTAGAGGGTCTTAACCAGGCCAGCCACAAGGGGAACATCAGCAGAACCCGCCTCCTCCTCCTTGCCACCACTGGTTCTTGCCCAAATTTCGGAGCAGAGCATCTGTCTTTCCCCTTCTCCCTTTGCAAACTCCCCCTCTGTGACAAGTGACACCGGCTGCCGATCAGATTTCGGACTCATCACTTAAAGATGATGCATTTTGGCCCAGTGCTCAGTCCAGCCTTTGTAAAATGACGCTTGGTCCCACCCCCTCCAGCCCTCCTGGACCAGTCTGAGGCAGAGGCAGTGGAAGCCCAGCTGGGTTTGTTGCAGGGGAGGAGGCGCTGCAAGGACCTGCCCCTGTTTCCCAGCTCAGCGGAGCTCAAGCGGAGCATCCATGTAGAAATGATAGGAAGGGGAGGAAAATTAGGATCCTACTGTGGGCCATCAGGTCTTCTCCATTCCTTTCCCAGTCACACATCCCTGGATGACCCTGGATTCCCTGCCTCGCTTGCAATTTCTTGCTGGCAAGCACGCAGGTAGGAGGATGAGAGGCTTCTTGCCAAAAAAATAGGTGGCGAGAGCAGGAATAAGAGCAGGGACATCAGAGAAGCCAACAGAACCAACCTCTCCTGCTCAAAGCATTCCTCTCCTGTGCATCCCAGACAGCAGGACGCTCACCTGTGCGGGTGCAGGGCTAAGGCAGCACTTTTCCTTGTTATTTCGGGGAAGCAGAAGGAAAATCCCCCAAGGATGGCCGCAACCCACGGCCATATTCCGGGCACAGAAGGTAAAAAAAAAAAAAAAAGCCAGAACAAAAGGCAGCAGCGGCTCCCTGCCCCCTCCCTGCAGATGTCCGCGGGCTGCTGCCTAATCCGCCCGGGCAGCCAGGCAGCAGGGTCACCCCGCGGGGGGACAGCCCTGTCCCCTCCCCAGCGCCCCGCACAAAGCGGGGGTCAGCGGGGCCGGGGGTGGCTCATCCCCGCTCCGCCGGGAGCAGGAACAAAGCGCCGGGGCCGGGAATTCAGCGCAACCAACAGCATTTCCATGCTAATGAGCGCTCCCAGTTCCATCCTGCCGCCCGTGGCAAATTGGAGCGAAAATCCGGGCTTGAGAGGATGCAACTTTTATGTCCGATGAGCGTCGCTGGGCTCCAACACCAATCCTCTCCCTCGGTTTATTTTTAATTGACTCCTACTAAGCCGGAGTGCATTTTCATCCGTTCCAAATGGAGCAGCTGTTGAAACTGAAAATCAGCAGCAGAAAGTGCGGACGTTTCTATTTTGCGGTGTTCGCTCCTCCGCGCTCCATTTCCAAACCTCAGCAGCCTGCCCAGAACAAAGGATGCCTCGGCGCAGAGCATTAACCCCATCCTGAAACCTCCGAATCCCCATCCTTGCAACTCTCACATTCCACACTGAAACCCTCACATTCCACCCTGAAACCCTCACATTCCATTCCGAAACCCTCACATTCCGCCCTGAAACCCCTGCATTCTCATCCTGCATATCCCCCATCCTGCACTCCTGATATCCTCATCCTGTAACCCTCACATCCCCACCCTGTACCCCTTTATATCCCCATCCTGCAACCCCTACATCCCCAAACTGCAGCCCCTGCATCCCAATCCTCCATCCCTCACCTCCCCATCCTGCACCCCTCACACCCCATCCTGCGTCTCTCATATCCCCATTTTGCAAAATCTGCACCCCATCCTGCATCCCTGCGCTCCCATCTTGCATTCCTCACATCCCCATCCTTCGCTCCTCACATCCTCATCCTGCACCCTTCACATCCCCACCCTTCAATCCCTGCATCCCCATCCTGCAACTCCTGCACCTCCATCTTGCATCCCTTCCATCCTCATCCTTCAAAACCTGCACCCCCAGCCTGTATCGTTCACATCCCCATCCTGCAGTGCCAAGGTCTCTGGGTTATTATCTCTCCCTGGATCCTGCCCCGAGTGTCACCAGCATGGTGACAATGTGCAGTGCAAGGTGAGCTGGAAAAGCTGTCCCCCAGGCAGGGAGTGCTTTAATCAACAGGGTCAGCACCAAGGTCTGACCAACTGACCAGCACACAAACCCCAGCACCTCAGAAACAAGCCCTGGCAAGGCTCTGCCCCTGGAGTGGACAGCTGGACTCCAGGAGCTCATCCCAAGGCTGGGATTTAGCAGGCAGGATGTTGGGATCAGGCACCAGAGCTGACAAGCTGGGGCTTGGTCCTGCTCACAAATAAGCCGTGCCCTCCTCCACAAGGCAAACACCAGCTGGCCACGCTGTGGCCATCCCGCTGCTTAGTCCCAAGGGATAATAATCCAGAGACCTGGCACCACAGAATCCACCGGACAACCCTGGGGATTGCCAAATCCCTGCACCAAGCCAGAGTCAACATGGAAATGCTGCAAATGGGAGCACCTGGGATGCAGCCGGGGAGCGGGGACAGGGTCCCTCCAGCGGGGATTGAGCTCTGGGGACTGGCTGGCTCTGAGGACACTCAGAATTCACTCCCTGCAAAGAGGGGGAACAGCCAGTTCCTAGGGGTGTGTGCCAGTGTTTTTGCAGGTAGCCTGGCCATGGAGTCCAGCTGCAGGTGCCTGCTGGAGAGGTTTCTGTACGTGGCAAGAATTGCTAATGGGGGAATAAAAGCTCAGCCTCCCTCCCTGAGGAGTTTGCAACAGGGTTTCTACAGGAGCAGTTATCCAGGGCCTGGATCCATAATCCCAACAGAGCCAGAGGGAAGCTAGATCCTGGTGTAGGAAGGATATCCCTCTCTCCTTGTCTTCCTTGGAGGGCAGAATCCAAATCCCAAGAAGGAGCAGGAGGAGGGGCAGTGGATGCAGGTAACACTTCGCTGGCACATGTCAGCAGGGCTTCCTCTGTAAATAATATTTCACACCAGGGCCATGCTGAGTGCCAGTCAGTTCAGGTGCTCTGGCATTTATTAGGTTTGCTGGGAGCTGAGGTGCTCAGAAAACCTGTCACTGACCAGTGTGCTCCAATCTTGAAACGACTCATTAATTAAAAGCTGACCCTGAGCTTTTTTTTTTTTGAAGGTCTGTCCCTAGCTCTAAACCCCAAAAAAGCCATTTTTATCTTTTGCCAACCAAACAAATCCAGCTTCAAACCTCTGATTAAATATTAACAACTTTGCACAGACCACAAGCAAGCTCCACAGCTATTTATGGCTCCAAAGGCAGCTGCAGCAAGAAACACAGAACAAAACAAACAAAAACCAGCCAGGAACAAACGGTGTCATCCACATCAACAAGTTTCCCTTGTATGCTTGAGTCAGCTCGGAGCCAGGGGGCATTTCAAGCACGATTCACTGGGCTCAGAGCTCGGGGACCTGGTGCTGTCAGAGCTCTCCCAGCCCCAATGCCTCCCAGCACCCCTTTGTGGAGTGCTCCACGGGCTGGTGACGTCAGTGGTCCTCACTTTGGATCTCACTGCAAAACCCCTGTGATGCCTGAAGAGCTGGGGGAGGGTGAACTGGTGCCTGGCTGGATTTATCACCCTTTCATCCCCATTTCCAAGCCCAGTTTGGGGCTGGCAGAGGCCTGGCAGTGGCACTTAGGGACACAGAGATGAGATGAGGGTGTGCAGGAGGCACTGAGCCCACCAGCAGCCAATGGTCAGTGTTGGTCCCTGTGCAGGTCCAAGTGTGGGACACCGCTGGAACCAAGGTCAAAACAACGTCCCCGTGCCCAAATTCCCCAGTGTGACCCCCCTTTGTACCCCCCACGCATCCAGGAAGGCTTTTCCCCAGTATCACTCAACCCCCTGGAGCGACAGGACAAAAGGGGATTGTTCCCCACCTTACTCCTAATCATGACTGGAAAGAAGGAAGCAGCTGTGCCTGTGTTTGGGCGCTGAGCCAGGCTGGGATCCCCCTCCCCACCTGATTTCCAGGCACGGCCTCAGGTTTCTGATGCACAGGATCAAATAACCCATCACTCAGGGCAAGATATTATCCCCTATTACCAATTCCATGCAAACAGCTCTGCTCTTCCCAGGATTAAAAGCCAATTAAAGAACCTTGCTTTTCAAGGGGAGAGGAAGCTGAGAGGAGAGGTTTATGTGGGGTTTTTGTTGGTGTCTGGCAGGTAGGAAACACCCCCATAAGCACTATTGATGAGTTCTTTTCAGATCGCATTGATTTTGCTCAGAACCATTTGGGACTTGTGTCTCCAGAGGAAAAAGTGAAACACAGAGAGGACAACAACAAAATCCCCACAAGCCATGTCCTAAAAAGGAACCAGAAAGAAATTTTATTTGCAGGAGGATCAATGGTGTTTGCTGAAGTCAGCAATTGGTGTTTTGGGTTTCAAAGCTTTCTCAGGGCAAGGGAGCCTTACTCTCAAGGTGAAGAGCAAGCTCATAAATCTGGGAGAAGCTTCAAGCCCAGAATCTGCTGATTCCCCACTGCAGGGAGGGCAGAGCCAACAGGAAAAGGGCATTCGCTCTGCAAGCAAGAAGCAGGATGAGCGCTTGTAAATCGCTGGTCACAAGGGAACAGGTGACATTCAGCCCTGCTGCACTCAGAGCTGGGATAAAGGGGAACACCAAGGTGACTTTAAGCCAGCTCTGCACTCACAAGGGCCATGGCAGCACCTGGTTCCTCCTCTCAGCTCCCAGCACAAGCCTCAGGTCTGATGCTGGGAAAACAAGGCCTGCTCCTGGCCCCAAAGCCTAAAATCATGGAATGGGTTGGAAGGGAACTTAGAGATCAACTTCCCACTCCCCTGCCATGGACAGGGACAACTTCCAGGTTGTTCCAAGCCCTATCCAATCTGAAATGCCTCATGCCCTGGGAGCAGACGTGTCCAGAGATGTGTCCAGGGCAGGGGGAAAATCGGAGATGGGAAAATCTCCGGCTGGGACTGCAGCCAGCACAGCCAGACTCCACCACGAAAATGCACAGAGAGAACCCACCCCATCGATCCCGCTTCCCCAGATTTAGGAGGAACAAACAAAAAGCCTCATCATCAAAAATCCCCAGCCTGCCTTTGCAGCCTGTGTCCTACCCAGAATGGCCCCTGGGTTTAGGGTCACAGGATCACTAGGGTTGGAAGAGACCTTCACGATCATTGAGTCCAATCTTTGCACCAAGACCCCCTTATCACTAAACCACAGAGCTTCCCCCAGCCTGCTCCTGTTGCCCCCCTGCCTCTCCCAGGCTCACGCTGCTCCCAGCCCCAGTACCACCAGCTTGGAACCAGCTCCTGCCAGCCCTGCCACTGAGAGCAGCCTTGTGGTGCCAGGGGAAGGGGGACCAGGGGTGTTGAGCTCTCGCCAGCAGGTGTTTAGCACACCCACCCACCTCAACAGGCAGGTAGGTGACCCCTCAAGGTCCCCTGCAACCTGAATTATCTTCTCTTCCTACCAGGATGCTAAACCAGCACAAAAACATGTCTGTCTCTCTGTCAATCTGTCACTTCGCGTTCGCTTCATTCTCGTCTGTCAAACGTTACCACAGATCTCACTGTCAACAAGCAGATATTTATTTGTTGTTTCCTCTTTTGTTTGATTTTTTTTCCAGGCCATTTCCACTGGAGATACACCCAGGCAGGCAGAGCCATATGCACACAAATAGCAGGGCACCATTTTCACTCTATTCCAGGCTTTTTTTTACTGGAAAGACTGGGAGTAACTCACTCTGACAAGTGACTCTTTGCATTAAAACCAAGCTGCCAGGCTCCTCTTGGCTGCACACCTGGGCAAGGTGAGGGCATCTGGGCTGGGCAGAGATGATCTTTATAAGGTCCTTGCAGCCCAAACCAGTCTGGGATTCCATGGGAATGGCTCCAGGGCTGGGGGAGAGGCAGAGCCCCCTGTCAGAGCATCCTCACTGCCTGTGGCCATGCCAGAGGGGCAGGAGAGCCCTGAACAGCTCCAGACCTCACCTGCACAGCCCAAACCCTCACCTGCACAGCCCAAACCCTCACCTGAACAGCTCCAGACCTCACCTGAACAGTTTCAGACCTCACCTGCACAGCCCCAAACCCTCACCTGGCTGCTGCCACACACGTGGATGAGAGACCCAGCCTGGGAAAGGCGGAGAGCAGGAGGAGCCTGGGGACAGCAGAGCCCTGAGGGGGACACAGGGAGGAGCCAGAAGGGTCCCCTCCCTCTCCCCTTCATTTCCGCCGCGGATAAAAAAAAAAGGAACACTTTTCCTGCCTGGATGTTTTTTCCCGGCGTCCCCGGCCCATCTCAAGCCACCCCCATCGCCATGGCAACGGGCCGAAGGAACAGATGGGCCTGGCAGCCAAATCCCCCTTCGAGGCAAATGCTCAGGGCCACACGCCTTGGGGACAGCGAGGTCACCCCCCTGGCACCCCTTCCCTCGTCCTCCCGCCGTGGCGAGGCCTCGGTGGCTCCTCGGTCTGTCCTTGCAGGAAGAAGGGACATGGCTCCCCTCTCAAGGGGCCTGAACCGTCTGAGATCCACCTGGGCTCGCCTGGCTGTGGGAAAATCCACATTTTCTCAGACATCTGGAGCATCTCTCTGCCCGCCTCCAGCAAACCTCACCCCTAAACCAGGGCATTGCACAACAGGACGGGCACAGGGGACAGAATTCCCATCCCTGCAGTGAGTGGGCACGGGGCTCAGCTGCCCCAGCCTCACTGTCTTTCCCAGATGGATTCATCCGACCAGACTGGGATGAGGAGCGGGGTGGGTGAAGATAAAACTCAGCCACTAATCTCCCTGTGGATTAACCATCCACGTGGGGCCGTGGTGTGGGGCTTTGGAGCAGGCAAACAACAGCTGAGCCCTCCTGGAGATCCCACAGCTCCTCTGGAATATCTGAGAGGAGCAGCCAGGCCTGTCCTGGGCACCCAGAGAGAACAGGGTGTTCTTTCACCTCATCTTTCTTTCACCTCATCTTTCACCTCCTCTTTCCTCACCGTGTTTGCAGAGGGAGCTGCAAACCTGATGCAGCTTGTTGTGCTCAGCCCCAGAACTGGTTCCCTTTTTGGGGGAAAGCAGCAAGTGTGAAGCTACACTTCAAAGCCTCCAAAGCTGTCTGGGCCTGCACAGGTGAAGGGCTCTCTGTGGGGAAACACAGGCTGAAGGCATCAAGAAACTCTGCTGCAAGAAAACGAAAAATAAAAAGACATGGCTGTTCCTTTAGGAACTTCAGCACAGGCTGTCTCAGCTGCTTGTGCCCATTTTCTCCTAAAAAACCCAAAGCAACACTTGCTCTCCAGAGCCAGTTTTGGAGCTGTTACCACCATTATCCCAACATCCTTCTCTCCACACAAATCCCTGTGGATCGTGGCTGAGTTCTGCAGCCCTGTCCCCATTCCCACAGGGGCCAGACAGCTGCTTTCCTTGCCCAGGGAGTCCCCAGGAGACTCTGGGACTGGGAAGCAGCGTTTCTCAGGGCTCAGGAGCCAGAGGGGGCTGAGGACAGGCAGCAGGGTGGGAGATGATGGCGCTGGGAGGCTGCAGGGAGTGGGGAGCCGAACCCCTCCTGCCTCGCTTTCCCTTCCCCTCCCTTCCCTGCCAGGCTGCTCCCTGCCCGTGGCCCTGGCACGCTCTCAGGGGTGCTGGGTGCTGGCCTGGGGGCCCAGCCTGGCCCAACCGGCTCCCAGCCCACACCCGTGGGAAGCTCGGGAGCCCGTCCTGCCTCTCAGGTGTGGCCCTTGGCCCGCGGGCTCCCGCCCGGAGAGGGCTCCTCTGCCAGCTTGGATGCGGCCGCTGCTGCTGGAGAGGGAAGGGCAGCTCTGCCAGGGAGGGCAAAGCCTCCCGGGGTGGATGGCAGCACCAGCACCCCTTTGGGGGGCTTCCTCTCCTTCACAGGGGGATCTTTTTTCCTGCTGGTGTCTGGAATCCCAGGGCTTTTCTCTGCAGAACAGGCTGGGTGCAGGAGCAGCCGTGCCCGCGTCCCACGCGCCAGTACAGCCCAGCCTGCCCCACACCCTCCCCCTGCCCCGAGAGCCCACCTCCTTCCTTCCCTCTGCTCCCTTTCCCGGATCAAAGCTGCCTCCCCTCCCTGTATTGCAAACATTATTCAGCTCTGAGATAAGAAGCTCTCCAGCAGCACTTTATGAATCCCACAGGAGGCAGAAAGAAGCAGAGTGAAAGGGCTTAGTGTGGCCAGGACAGAGACTAATGTTCCATGAAACACCTTTGCAAAAGAGAGCCACGTCTTTTTCCCAGAAAGTCTCCTGGGAAGCTTGGGTAATAATTAACAATTATCGAACTTTAAACCCTCCATCTCTCTCTCTGTGTCCTGACCAGGATTTTGTAATAACTCCCCCAGTCTGGAACACTCCCAGCCTGGGGTGCTGGGGTGCACTGGGGCTGCAGGGTGAGGAGGAGGAGGAGGATGCAGACAGACTCCGTGGGCAGGCAGGACGCAGCTGCTGACTCTGCCGCTTCCCTGCTTCTCCACTGAGCTTGGATGTGAACCTCCCTTCCTTCCTCCAATGAATCCTGCAGCTCCTTTGGCCACAGAATGAAGTGGCTCTTTGTGGCTCTTCCCAGGGAAGTTTCTCCCAGCCTTGGAATGCCATAGACTCTTGCATATGGCTGAAATCGTCATCTACCCAGGAGAGAGACTGGAGAGCTTTCCTAGCACACAGACACTTGTTTAAACCCATCTGCTGTCTGAGCAGCCACAATCGGTGCCATGTGAGGCTCACACTGGGACAAGTTGGGTGGCTCAGAGGGCCTGGGTTCCATCACGACCTGGTGGAAGGACCACAGAGGTTTGGAAGTGCTCGCTCATGCAATAAAGGGTGCTTCTGTTATCTGCATCCTGCCACGGGGCAACTCAAGTGTCAGGAATCCTGTTCACAGCCATGTAGGGAGCTTCTGGGAAATCAAAACACGTTGCAGGTGTCGGGAGACTCCCACTGCTGTCATGGCAGGACATCCTTCCTGCCTCAGCACCCACGGCAGACCCAAGGACAGGACACGACGTGAACCCCTGTCACAGTCATCCCTGGTGCATTGTCCAGCAAAGAGGCTGGGTGTGGGTGGGAAGGCAGCAGGGCTGCGCAGAGGTGTCCAGCCCACACCTCTCACCCATGTGCAACCCCTCTTCTGGAAACCAGAGGTGACCCAAATGCAAAACCAGCAGACTGAGAAATCAAGAGACCTTTGAATTCAAGCGAGCAGGGAAGCCAATGGGCCATGTTCCCCCGATTCCATGAACATCCCACACCCAGAGCAGGCAGAAACTGGGCCCAGTGTTTGCACTGACAGAATATTTGTACACAGATCCATGCAAAAGCATTCCCTGCCTTCTAAACTCCCTGGGCAAGGATCTGCCTGCCTCTGAAAAGAGGTCAAATAAAGGGGAGTCACCTTTCCCTGTGCTCCTGCTTGGATCAGGGAGGATCAGGTGTGCAAGGCACCCTGCAGACACAGAGCAGAGAGGGACAGCTCCGGCAGCTCCTGACAAGGAAAGGCACACAGAGGTGAAGTGAGCTGGCCAAGGATATTCCAGGGAGCTTGTGGCAAAGCCAGGAAATGCTGCCAGCCCTTCTGAGCTCAGCCTGCCTTTGCCATCACCTCCAGGCCATTCTTTCCCTGTAAGTAAAAGCTGATTCACGCCTGGTAGGAGTCGGTGTGAGGCAGCAGATATTCCCATTTCCAGTGAGGTACTGTAAGGTACTCCACGGGCACGGCAGCATTTGAAATGTCAAGAATACAAAAAAAATATGTACTTAAAGAGAATGATTTGAGCCTTTTATTTCCAAAGTGAGTTTAGAGGCAGTGAAAGGTCTCAGATCAATACCAGCAGAACTGCAAATTGGAGTCCTCCCCTTTGCCACAGAGAGGGTACAGCTGAGACAGCATCTGCACCAACAGCCTGCCCAGAGCCCCTGCCAGCCTGCCTCAGCTCTGACCTTGAGGAGTTGCCTTCAAGTGGGAGAGGGAAACTCCCCCTTCCCTTGCAGCCCTGGGCTTTTGTTCCCCGGCTGTTGATTTATTTAACTTGGGTACATTCCGTCTAGGGAAGAACCCAAGTCTTGATAAACTCACTCCACGTGCACACCAAGGAGAAGCCTGCTTCATCCTGCATGTGGAGAGAAATCCCACTGGTGTTTTGCAGCACAGATTTTGAGGTAAATCCGGAAGGGAGCTTAAGTACCAGGCTGGCTGTGGCATTTTGGAAGGTGAGATGCAGTTGCCTGCTCAAGTGCTCCATGATAAACAGGCTTTTCTTCCCCTCCCCTGCCCCACAGCCGTCCCTGTGCTCGGCCCCATGCCCCAGGGACCCCTGGAAAGGCTGTCCCCATCCAAAGCTGGGATCAATACAGCTGTCAGGCTCTGGCCACATTACCCCTGCTAATTGGAATTACAACAGGCAGACTGCAGCTTTCACTCCATCTCCCTGTCGCTTGTCATAATGTAATCAAAATCTCTCTCTCTTTATCACCGAGCGTGAGGGGAGCAGAGGCGGCCACGAGACTACAGATTCCTTCAGAGCTCACTGGGGCTGGGGAGCTTTGCCACAGGGCTGGGAAAAGAACCCCTCACTGCCAAAACTCCAGCTTTGGGATGAGCAGGATAACGGGAGAGAGATGGGGATGTGGGGTGCTGTGGGCAGGGGGTGCAGCACCGGGGTGAGAGCAGAGGCAGCCACAGGTTGGTTGTGGAGGTGCGCAGAGCCCAGCAAGGAGCCTCCCTCCTCTTCCTCGCTGCCTCCTGCCATCCCAGGCTCCTGCCTCCCCTCAGGCACAGGTTCCCACCTGCTCCCACTTCTACCAGAGCTAGAAGTGAGCTGGGGATCACTGGAAAAGGCACGAGGCAGCCTGGCACGGGCACGGGGCACTGGACAGCACTCAGAGCAAAGCTCTGTGCTCGCACAGGAGCCCGGGCATGTCTCGCTCCCCCCTGCTCCGAGGGCTTGGCCAATTTACAGACCCAGGGTGATCCAACCTGGGCAAATGGAGCAGCATCTGTGATTCGTTGGTCATTATTAAACAGCACTAGCGCAGGGCTGGATTACCCAGAGGGAAGGAGCAGCAGCCTGGACATACCCAGCTCCCCCGAGAGTGGCCATAAACAAAACTTAAATAATTAGAGTGCTTGGGTGGAGATGCAGCCGCTAAGTATTCTTAGGCTCGCACAAATAAAGGAAATAAATTCTTGGAAGGTGCCAGGCTGGATGGGGCAGAGGGAGGCTCATTTTCCAGATCACTTGAGAGCAGCCATTATAAATCTCAGTGAAAGATGCACCTCCCCAGGCTGGCGATATTTTTAAACTCCGAGAGAGAGAGAGAGGGGGGAGAGAAAAAACACATTTTAGTATTTACACCACAGGCAAAATGGGTATTTAAAAATCAGGGTACATTTTCCAAAGTCTGTTCCTGCCACGCCAACAAATAAAGAATTTTCTTTCTATAGTGTGCTAGCTGGCAATATTAGCCCCAGAGAATTTGCTGCTACCACCATCATTCTGTTGTGAGCTGAGAAATCAAACTCCCAGAAGGACTGGGGGAGTCAGGGGATAAAGGTTCTTTCACTGGCAAATTGCTACTCCAGCTCCCAACTGAATCAGCAGCAAATGCAAATCCTTGGAATCCTGAGGGGTGACTCCTGCCCTGTCCCTGCTGGCTCCGTGTCTGGGATGATGTCCCAGGGGACTGTCCCGGCCGAGATGAGGCCACCTGAGCTCTGGAGCAGGGAATCCATGGATCGGCATGGGCGGGATCACCAGGGCAGTTTTCCTTCCCGATCCTTTGCTGTGCTCTGGCTGGTCAGTGCTGCCTGCCCTGCACACGGGCTGGGTTTTGGGTGAACATCCATCCTCAGGAGCTGACTGATCTCGGGCTGAATGAGGCTGCAGGTGACAGGATGTGAGAGCTCCCAGCCTGGCTCTCCTGGAGAACCCCAACTAAGAACTGCCAGGGCACTGCCTTTCCCTGCACCCACTGCAGCCTCCCTGTTCCTCAGCCCTGCTCCTCGTTCCCTCCTCAGGCACGGAGAACATTCCCTCTTTTACAAGCTCCGCTCTGTTCAAGCCTTTCTCCCTCCCTCCCACTCCTCCCCAGAGCTGCTGCCATCCTCCCAAAGGATCCCTCCTATCAAAGGGATACATGAGCACACCCATCAGGCATCACAGCATCCAGAAAATCCCCAAACAAGCCTCCTGCGAAGATCAGAGCACGCTGTAATCACTCCCTGTGCGAGGAGATCCCAACGAGCCCTCCCCCCCCACTTGCTGAACCCGAGCACGAGGTAAATTTGGCAAAGCTCAGCCCCATCGCTGGGAAAAGTTTCTCCATAAAACTCACACACACACAGCTCCTGGCCTCTCCTGCTCCCATGGCAGCACCCAGATATTGGGGGGCTGAACTGGAGTAAAGAGATCCAAGGCTGCCCTTTCCCTCAGCACCTTGCACACGAAAATAAACTCACCATTCCCAAGTAAAATATCCAGCACTCCATCGAGCCTAGCAGAGCCAAGAGGGTCCTGTATCCAATGGAAACTGGCAGCTGATATGAATTACAGCATGGTGGGGATGCTGCTATGCAACACATCCCTGATCCTCAGCGGCCATAAATGGGCACAGCCTTGGTTCTCGCCCGTATCCAGAGATGCCCCTCCCTCCAGCATGGTCCCCAGACACTCTGTTGGTGCAGCTGACCAGGGGAAGAGCCCAAAGAGGCCGAGGAATGAGCAGCTTGTGCAGCTGTGCACCACCAAATCTGCTGCTGCCTCCTGTTCCAGCCCTTAAAACAACACTGCTGCTCACACTGCCTTGGCTAAGTGAGGGGACAGGCAAGAGCAAGGAAATACAACCCCTCCAGAGTGGGGGAGATCATCTCCTTGTGTGTTCTGACCTGGGTTATCCATCCTTAACATTTCCTCTAGTTTTGGCACCCCCAGGTTAGGATAGCCATCAGCGCTGGTGGGAACATGACTCTGGGTTTGCCTCCAAGGGGTCTCTGCTAACTGTGTAGCCCAAGAAAAGTCAGAGTAAAGCCCATTGGATGCCTCTTCCTAAGAAAAAGGTAGCCAGAGCTTGATGCAGCTAATTCTCCAGTGAAAAGTGTCTTCCTGGCTGCAGGCTTTGTGTGGTGTTAATTCTAGGAGACGTTTCAAGGCAAGGGGAACCTCCATCAGGGCCATGGCTTTGGGTGAAGGGTGAGTTATGACTCCACAGAACTGATAACTCATCACTGATAACTCATCTGGCACCAGGCTCGAGCTGAGCTGGCTCACGTTGGGCTGCTCAAGGACAGGGCAGGATTTATCCCTCCCTGGCTGCTCTCCCTGCCCTGAGTGCCACAGTTCCTCACACAGGACAGCGAAACCATCCCGTGTCAAGCTGCTCTGCACAGGAATCAGGAACAGTGGCAGAAACCCTGACCTTTTTCCTCCCCTACTTCTCCTATTAAACTCTCCCCTGGGTCTGTGACTTCTGCCCATCAGGGACCATTTGTAACCCTTGGTTTTGCCAGGACACTCAGCACATAACAACCTCTAATTACAGCCCTCTGCTCTTGAATCACACCAGCCTCTTGTACGCATCAGCACCAGACCCTGAGTCCCCAGCCAGAACTCTGCCCCCAGACTCTGCCCTTGGGCTGTGAAAATGGCCAGTGGAAAGCTGCTCAAGCAGCATCTCCCTCGATCCAGAGGGTGTCCTGCCAGGGGATAAGAAATGAAACCTGGTTTTGCCACATGTGAGAACCTCAGTGCAAGGAGCAGACACGAGGTGAAATCCAGCCACAGACACAGCTACAGAGCCTGCACTGCAGCAGCCTCGCTGCCTGGAGCCTCACAGAGCACAAGGCTGGTTCTGCTCTCAGGTGGCCACACAGCACCTCATTCCAGCCCCCTCCTGTCCCTCACAGACAGGCCTTGGTGCTGGGAATGGCTCTGGAAAGGCTGGATGTCAGCCCTGGCTGCGAGCTGCACGGACCCTCTGACACTCCTGGCCGTGCCTCTGGATGCCTCTCTCCAGCACAGGGAGAGGGAGGCATGGATCTTCCAGGAGAGAAGCAAAATAGCCTCAAAATCAGCCTGATTACAGGGTTTCCCAGGTAGGAAGAGAGCTGCTGCGAAGAGAGATGGAGGCTGAGCCCTCTTGCCTAACCAGGCTTGGGAGTACCTGCTGTCTCTCAGCCAGGTGGTCCATCTGGTGCCTGCCGCTGCTCCAAGGCAGGGATGTGATTTGCAGGTCCTGGACCGCATCTGGAGCATCCCTGCGTGGTCGGGAGCAGATGGAAGCACTTTGCTGTTTCCCGCAGCTAGAAAGGCAAATAGGCTGGGATGGAGGACAGAAAACCCCTTCATTTTGTCTTAACTCCCAGGAAGGAGAATCATACTGATCCTAAGCTCCTCTCCCTGCACACCTGGAGGCTGAAGTGATGTCCACCAGTCCCAGCTGGTCTGGCTCAGAGCCAGGGAGGGCAGGCCTGCAGCAGAGCAAGGCAGAGTTGGGTGGATAATGCTGAGAAATGCTTCCCTCTTGCATCACACCCAATAATGTCAAGGGAGGATTATAAACCTCCTGCAGGGACTGCTTTGAGGTGGGGGAATGGAGAACAGATGGTTCATCAGGTTGGGTCAGTTCCTCCCACCCATCCCCAGCACCCCACAGAGCTGCTGACGTGTCGAGACCGCTGGCCAGGCCCTCTGTGCCTCCCTATCCTGGGCCTTCCTGTCCCCCCGGGCTGGGGACTGAAGCTGCCTCCCCTTCTCATGGCCAGGAGCTGCAGTTTGCCTGCCCTGGGACTGCAGCAATCAGCCCCAGACGGGACAAACACTCAATGGGCAGCAGGAGCTGAGCTCCCCACGTGTCCCCAGGTGCCCGTGGAGGCCGGGACGCAGCACGGAAAGGAACACAGTGCTGCAAAGGGCAGCAAATTTCCCTTCCCGTTTCTCCATGTGACAGAGAAGGGACTTTAAACCCAGTGTGGTGGCAGAGGAGAAACTCTCCTTCCTCCCATGAGTGGTGCTTCAGCATTTGAGCAGCTTGGTGAGGGTTTTTCTTCTGCTACAGAGCCAAAAGGTTCCCCTTGAAAACCCTGTGCGTGTGCCAGGATGCGCCTCAATCCAGCCCAGACTAATCCTTCCCTGGGAGAAGCCAAGGAAACTGCACCTGGGAGAACATCCATGGCTTAACAGCAGCCAGGAGGAAACGTGTCATGAGACATCTCGTTCCTTAGTTAAATAAATCTTCACCTGGAACGCTGCTGTGGGTTCGGGAGCCCTCGCTGCAGAGCTCAGAATTCTCCATGCTGGGATGGCTGAGCTCGGGTAATTAACACAAAGAGGTGTCTCCAGTGCAAACTGGGTCCCTGCTCCAGTGGCTGGCGGCACCAGCTCACCCTTCAGCAGAGCTGCCCTGATTTAATCTGACGTTATTTGAAAAAGCAAGATCTCCAGGGGCTGTGAGATTGAGTACCTTTCTTTGTCCCTCCCTCATTTGTTTCTGCTTTTTTGCACTGATAAGCCTGGCTGGCCTGTGAAAGGGACTGAGCAAGAGCCATCAGCACCTCGGGCAAGGATGTTGCAAAACTCAAACCCTTTCTCAGCAGCCCTGAGGACTGTGGCCATCCTCCGGGAGCACTGGCCAACTCACCCCTGCAGCTCTCACATGCAGCCTGACTCCTGCTGCTTCCAAAAATGTCTGGCTTGGAGCAAACCGGTCTGGTGGAAGGTGGCCCTGCCCAAGGCAGGGGGTTGGAACGAGATGATCTTTAAGGTGTCTTCCAACCCAAACCATTCTGGATTCTGTGATTAAAACCCCTTTTTCCTGCAGTGCTTGCCCCCCGTCCCTGTCTGCTGGCAGTGCTGTGTAACTCCCCAGGGCGCTGGAGGTGGGACAGAGCCTCGGGGTGGCCACTTGCTGCCATCCCCCCAGGCTGTCCCCAGCCTGAGTGGCACTAGCAGAGGGCACGAGATGCCAGTGGCAGCCAGGCCTGGGAAGCAGGTCACACCAACCGGCTCTGCTGGTTCCCTCCGGCTCTGCTGGTTCCCTCCGTGATTCAGCCGAGGTGTGAGCGCTGCTCAAAGGAGCCCTGTGGTGCCTCCCTTTAAACTTGGCTTTGTGGCTGGTCCAGCTGCGGCCCAGAGGAGGGGTGATGCAAGGAGAGATATGCCAGGCTCTGCCAGCATCTCCTCAGCCACCAACTCATCCCAAGCACTGGACGTGCTGCTGGAAGTGCCCCTGCCCCTGGAATCTCCCTGCTGATGGCTCCGTGTGCGCTGGGCTGGGAGCTCCTGCTTGATTAACGCTGCGGGTTCAGGGAGCAAACATCAACCAGGGCCCTCCCTGGCTGTGCCATGGGGCAGACACCCTCCTGCTCGTGGGCTGAGCTGCCTCTCCCCCAGCCTGGCGCCTCACCCACGCTGACACACTATGGAGCTCCTCAATTCACGCCAGGGTAAAACCCGACCGGTCGGTTTAAGTGAGGTTTAATGAGAAAAAATCCAGCCAAAGACATGCTTTTGCTTCCTGAAATAGCCTGATGCTGCTGTTTCAGAGATTTTGGAGGAAGCAGGTGGCGGGGGAAGAAAAAATAACAACCAAGAGCTCAACCCAAAGGCTGAACAAGAGTCTGGCAACTTTTTTTGCATTTTGGAAGCTACTTTGGGATATTAAAGCAGCTCTAGAAAGTACAAGATGGAGCAGATCCTGCAGTGACACGCTTTGGCTATTCCCAGCACTCCAGAGAGCTGTTGTACCTCCCCAAAACGAGCCCTCCCTCCAGCTGTAGCCAAGTTTGACCTCAGCCCTGCAGGTCACCACGGCTCAGTCAATGCTCCTTTCAAGCGCCGTGATGGAAAAGCCCCATGTCAAAGCAGCTCCAGCCACCTCTGCAGCTCTCCCCTGTGGAGCATCTCAAAGCACTTTGCAAAGTGTTCCCAGGCCCCTCTGGGAGATCAGGAGGTAGCCCAGCAATAGCAGAGAGGAATTTGTCTGCAGACAGCATTTGGGAACAGAGGCCCAGATGTGCAGAGGCAGGACCAGGCACAGATGATGCCTCTGCTCTCTGTGGCTGCGTCTCAAGCTGCAGGAACACCACGGCGGGGATAAACAGACAGATTGTTAAGACTTGTAAGGCATAAATTTAACTGCAAGTGTTCTTAACCTCTGCAGATCAGCTGCCTGGGATCTCTCCTCCCCTTCCCCCACGGCTTTCCAGTAACCCCTGTTGATATCAGTATCGTGAATGGAGCGTGAGTTGATACCTGGTTCCAAATGGATGGGCATGGAAGGCTGCAGGAACCATGAATTGAATCCGTTCTGGACGATTGAACTGCTCACATTAAAGATAATTTGTAAAGCAGATTTTTATACGAGACTCCTTACAGCTTTTACAGCGGTGGAACTTTTATTTCCTTATCAGAAAAAAAAAAAAAAGCTAACATTATCTGAAGGGGAACAGAATGAAATGGCATTGATCAGCTGGACATGAAAGGTTTTCCAAAGAGCAGGCAGTGCTCTGATCTTTCTGGAGTGTTGGGTATGAAAGCACATTTTCCAACAAGTCCACAGCTACTAATTCACTTAGAGGATCCTGAGTTTCCTCTCCCTGTTAAGCTTGTCTGTATTCAAAGCTTAAACACAGCTTTATATATGTGTATAGACACGATTTTGGCACGACGCAGTGTGAACTTGAGGAACTGCGTGCCTCAGGAAGGCATCCAGAGCTGGGGTCTGGTAAAGACTCTCTGCTTTGTGCAGCACCGTGCTGGTCCTTCCCTGCAGCTCTGGGTCCATCCACAGCCCACACAAGCACCCAAACAAATGAAATAAAGGAATGAATAAATAATATACAGGATCAGACACTCCTGCAGCTGTGGTGCATCCACCACTAAACTGGTCGGGTCGAGAGTCTCGCCCACGCAGGCTGCAGGGCACCGGTGCTCAGGGCCAGGGTTTGGGAAGGATTATCCTCCTGGAACACTGCGGAGCTGGCTGTACCCCGGCCTTGGCAAGGCACCACGAGATGCACCACTGGCTTACCCTGGCAGAGCTGTCAGTGGGACAGTGCAAGACAAACTGCCACGCTACTGCAGTGGCACAGACGAGCCTGCCTGACTGCTGGCAGCACAGCCCTGAGAGCAGCCAAAAATAGGAGACGTGCGGGACGAAAAGTCTCTCTTGGCAGGACAAGGTGAGATGCCAGGCTGTGTCAGGATCACTGCGTGTCTCCTTGGTGAAAGCAATTCCCAGGGGAGCATAAAGTCCTTTTGGTTTCCCCAGCACAGTCACCACAGCATTACTGCACCTCCAGTGCCTTTCCCGGGGCTGTGGGGAGGAAGCACGGGGCTGCTGGGTGGAAGGACGAGAAAGAGGGAAGGCCGGCTGAAGAACGGCATGGAAAGTTCTGAGAGTCCTTGCGAGGAGCCGGAGCTCAGCCAGGCACCTGCCTGCAAGCACAGAGGAGCGCAGGGAGCCCGAGGCTGTCCCTTCCGTCACCTCTTTTTGCAATGCACAGCAGATCCCTTTGTCCTGGGAATACCGAGGTACACCCAGCCCTGCTTTCTCATCGCCCTGTTAATCTTTCCCCTCTCACAGCCTCCCCGGTTTCTGGATCACCACCCCCTCCCATTTCATCTCTGCCCTCATCCATTTTAACCAGACCATCCTGTCGCTGTGATCTGTTGATCTCCCATGTCCTGATGTTATCACCTCCCAGCGCCACGGAACTCTGGGCCCTGGCATTGCTCCGATGGCCCAGAGCTCGCTCACTGCGGTCACATCTCAGAGTCACAGCCCAGCCAGCCTGGCTGCTCCTCTGGGACGCTGCCCCAGCCCCAATATCGGAGGAGTGGAGCAATTCCACGCTGCCTTCACCGCAACTTGTCTCCAGCTGCAGATCCCGGTGCTGCTGCGGGCACAGGCTGCCTCCCAGCCCTGCCCAAGGCTGGATCCACACATGTGCCCGCTGCCAGCCCTCCAGCCCCAGCCACCAGCAGCCGAGCCCCAAAAAGGCAAAAAACATCGGCTCTGTTTGCATCTCTCAGTTCATTCACAAGCTGTAAACGCAGACTGCCGATCCCCTTTCCATGGCTCCGACTCCCGGAAAGCCCTCCAGGATGGCATTAACCCGTTCTGCACTGGAGCAGAACAAATGAGTCCCCGCAGGGCACTCGCCAAAGTGGGTCACTCTCCCGCTTCCCAGTGCTGTGCTGGAGCCCGGGGCAGGACGGAGCCCCGGGAAGGGACACACGGACTGCTCTGCCACCGCCCGGCTGGCTCCACCGAGCTGGGGAGCAGTCGATCCGCATCTTTGCCCACGTCCTCCTTTCCAGGGATGGATCAGAACCCAAGGGATGGATCGGAACCAAAGGGATGAATAAGATGCCATCAGGCAGCCAAGCTCACAGGCAGCGAAAGGAAGCTCTGAAACCTGGGAGCGGTCCAGCCCCTCCGCAAAAGAGCCCGTGGGAAGTGTGTGTGGAGGGGAGCGGGGATTTTGGGGATGCTGGAGAGCCTAAACCCTCGATCTCTCCTCCCGAAACATCTGCGCTCCGTGCCCAGCCTCGTGGCTGCTGCCTTTCCGGGGAAGCCTGGCTGCTGCGCCTCGCTAGACGCTGCTCGATCCAAAAAGCAAACAAACGGCCTCAGCTCGCAGGGCTCCGGAGCCCGCTGCCTGCAGCTGCTTCCAAAACAAACGAGCGTGTTGTTCCGAGCCGAGCCGAAGCTGAAACCGGCCCCGAATCTCTCCCACCCTCGCACAGATGCTCCCACACCTGCTCCAGACCCGGGCGCGCACCCCAAAACGCCGATCCCACCCTTCCCCGCCGCTCCGCAGCACTCCCCGCACCCCTTTTCCCCCACGGGCACCCCGCAAACCCCCTCGGGGGTCGGCTCCAGCCCCGCAGCGCCCCGGCGGAGCCCAGCGCCCTCCGGGGACCGGCTCACCTGGTAGGAGCGCGGCTGCCAGGATGCAAACTCCGATAGTCCAGCACGATGCACGGCAACTTGTCTGCAGCCGTGAAGCCATGAGAGTTCCTTAGGAGCGATGGGCAGGGGTCGGTCTGGCAGCGCCGCGGGGCCCCCCACCCTCCCAGCCCCCGGTGATGATCAAGTCTGCTTGAAAAAAAAAAATATTCAAAAAAAAAAAAAAAAGGTCGTAGGTGCGTGAGGACAAAGAGCCGGCGGGAGGACGGGAGGGATCCGGGGGGAGCTCCGCACATCCGCGGGGCGCGGGGCCCCTCTGGGCGGGCGCGGGGCGCTCCGGCCGCGGGGCAGCGCGGGCGCTTCCTTCCGCAGAGCCCGGGCGAGTGGCGAGGGAAGGGGGGGGGAGGGAAAAATGCGATTTAAAAAAAAAAAAAAAAAAAAAATTGAAAAAATCAACCAAAAGAAACCCCAGACAAAAAAGACAGAGGGT
>NW_024581119.1:1922602-1934565 GCF_017639235.1 Corvus kubaryi
GCGGGGGGCGCGGGGCCGGGCCGGCCGCGGGGCGGGGGTGCCCGGGTGCGGTGGCCGGGTGCGGTGCCCGGTGCGGGGCTCGGCGGCCGCGCTCGCACTCACGCACACACTCGCGGGCGGGGCCTGCCCCGTGATGTCAGCGCTCGGCGGAAGGAGGGCGCAGCGTTAACCCTTCGCCCGGCGGCTCGGCGGGGATGCGCGCCGAGGGCGGGACGGGTGGCCGGGCTCGCCGCCCGCCCCTCCGGATGTTGGCAGCTGGCGGCAGCTGGGCTTTGTTCGCGGTGTCCGGCTCGCCGCGCGGCCCAGGGCGCCTCGCTGTGGGTTGGCGGAGGTGCTCCTGCCTCGGCACCCGGGGCTTGTGGACTTGAGGTTGTTCCCGAATTCCTTTCGGACGCCGGAGCGCCCGGGCCGCGGCTCTGGCGCTGCCCGACACTCACCTCCCAGACAGAACATATTTTTTACCCTGTACGATGTGAAATACGTGGAACCTAAACTGACAATCCTAAACGCCTGGGACGTGGATAGCGCAGCGTTTTCCTGGGGCCTGCTGAAAGAAGGAGCTTGTCCTGGCCACCCTCTGTGCGCGCTGATAAGCGAGGGGATTCAGAACCGGCACAAGAGCTGATGTGCTGGAGGAAGGGGCAGCGGCTTCGCTGCGCTTTGTGGCAGCCTTTATTATGTGGACACAGACACAGTCTTTGTGGATCTCTCGCCAAGGAGGTGTTCAGCCTGCTAATGCCGGCTCCTGAGCTGCCCTGGCCTCGGCAAGGATGCTGAACCCCAAACAAAGATGTGAACAACAGTGACAACAACCAACAACAAAGTCATGTTGAATTCAAGCTCCATTAGAACAACACAGGAACAAATCAATGCCTGGCAGGCAGAAAAGGACGGAATCAGTGGGGAAGGATACCACACATAGTGGGAAAGGGAAAGGGGGGGGCAGCAGGCAGCTATAAAAAGATACCCCTAAGGACCCCTATAGCAGTCTCCTCCTCCTTTTAATTCCTTTAGAAGTTAATTCCTGTTCAAGGGAAGGATGGGCAGCTCTGTAACAAAGCGGATTAGCCAGATACAAGGTTTGTTCTGAAATAACAAAAGTTATTGCGTAGTAATGAGGTTTTGTTAATAGATTCGCAGACTGTGAGGCCGCTGGGATTCCTTTGGACATCCTGCCTGTGGAGCTGAGGCTGCTGAACTGATGATTTCTGCCTCCTGCCTCCTCTGTGAAGCTGCAGACCTGATCTTAGGAGTGCAACCCCTGTCTTTGTGGACAGGCAGGCTATGGGGAGTTCCCAGCATCCTTGTTGCTGGTTGGTTTTCCTGCCCGTGGAATGTTTATCTGTCTAATTTCAGTTTTAATCCATAAAATCTCATTATTTCCTTTCCCAACTCCATTAAAGAGATACGTCCGATGAGACACTGCTCCCCTGGGCAGGTGTCTCGGAGTTACCATGGAGTTCCCCACATGAACAAGTTTCAGCTTACGTTATTGCCAGTGTTACATTCCCCCTTCTCCTGTTTCTTGATGTCCCTGAGATCTGTGGGGCAGCCACACCTCAACACTCCTCCTTCAAGCTTCCTGCATTTCAGGTGACATTTCAGCCTGGGGGGAAATTCGCATTTCCCTTCAAGAACCTGGGGAGATTTGATAGAGCCTCGGGGCCTTGGCCTCCCAAATCACAGACCTCAACCATGTGAGACAAAAATGTAAATCCATTTAGCAGCAGCAGCAGCAGCAGCAGCAGTGGACCATTAGCCCTGGTGCATCAGGCCTGACTTAGTGAGCCAGAATGTATTATTTTCATGATCCTGCACAAAGCAAAACCCATCACATTTGGCACAGTTCTGGCTGTTAACTTCTAAGATTTATTACACGGTGCCATGGGGCCCCTGCTCTGCAGCGTTTTGTGAGTCCAAAATTTCTGTGAAGCCCAAGGGAGCTTGTGCATGAGCAGGAGAGGCAGGAGCAGAATGCTTTGGTTTGGCAGTTTTTTGTTATTTCTAGGGGAGGACAAGCATAATATGTAACATATTTAATTGCATCATACTTTTTTTTTTTTTTTTTTTTGTAAATTTGGGGAGGTCGCTGTGTGCATGTCCTCTGAGGGGCGGCAGGAGCTGCCTTCTGCTTTTCTAGATCGGCTGGTTTAGCCCATTTTTTACTTCCCTGTTCCACCCCTCGCAGCAATGTGTTCCTGAAGCTCATCCCAGCCAGGGATGTGGAGGAGGAGCCCTGACTGTGGTGCCTGCAGTATTGGGGCAGGGGATTTCAAGGTTCCACTCTCCCACGAAAATAATTTGTAATACTGCAATATTTACCCTCTCTTGGGTTTTAGGGCTGGTAAAAGTCTCATTTTAGGTGGCAAATAGCCACCAAAACAGAGATCCAAAGCCCTTCCTGTGCACCCCTGTGAAATCTGGTTTAGGCACAGACACTGGAAGCGGTGCAGGAACTTGGCTGACACTTACATAAGTTGTCACGCCAATATCGTTCCTGAAAATTGCCATTAGAGCATGAAACAACATTTGGCTGGGGAAAAAAAAAAGAAAAAAGCAAAACCAACAGGCTTGCAGTGTTTTGTCCGCCCAGCATTTTGGCTGTTCCGCCGGCTCCGGGGTTTTCTGCTGATGCTGCCGTGTGAGGTAACGTCTCCTCAGCAACCTGCTGGAGTGGGACCTCCCCAAACCCTTCCCACTGGAAAACGTGGTCTTTTGGCAGCGGGCAGGAGTTGGGATGGGGTTGCTGAGGGTTCTGCACTGGCACAACTCCTCTGGATGGGATCTTTCCCGGCGAGCTGATGCACATCCTTCCCCAGGGTGGAACAGTTCCTGGAGTCAGGCTTGTCCAAATCTTTCTAAAGCAGCTCCTGTCTGCTGTGGAATGAGCACAAGAACAGGGCTGGGCTGATGGATGGCCCTCAGGGGAGCCAGGAATTCCCCCAGTGTCCTCCCAAGCAGTGGCCTCTTCCCAGTGGCTCCCTGCCACTTGAAAGGCTCAGTGGGAATGGACACCTTTAGGAGTTTTTTACAGTTATGACTACCAGAAAGTCTTGGAAGGAGGGGAGGAGGAGGGGGGAAGGGATTGCTCTTGAAAGCATTCCTCGGTGGGGTTTTTCAGCTGCTTTTGTTTGCTGCAGAGCCCACAGCAGAGAGCTGTCACTCCGAGCATGGAGCGCGTTTGACACTCCCGTCTCCGCTGTGTACCTGGTGTGTATTTGCTGCAGTGCTGATTACATTAACTCCTGTGTTTATAAACATTTGGAATCAGTGCAGAAGGCTGTGCTCAACGGAATTTTAAAGCCGGCATCAGTTTTATTTTTGCTTTTTCATCTGTAAACACACACGATGCGTCTGCGGCGCGGCCAACAATGGGGGATCAGGGGTGCAAAGGGCTTCCTGAGCTGATTCCGTGCTTGGCTTCACTTCTGAGCCCTCCTGGTCCAGCCTCCCACATGAAGCCACACATACACACCACATATGCACTGCGCAGACAGCTCACGCTCCCTCAGACCTCCGTGCACCACCCTATTTTAAAAGGCAATTCAGCACTGAGAGCCGCTCCTGCCCTGCTGCTCTCTGGATAGCGCCAGCAGCTGGAGGAGGAATTTAAGTTTTAAGCTAGAGGAGAAAATTGCCTCCCAGTTAATGGGAGCTGATGCGAGCTGCGAGCAGCAGTGGGGGTTTTCTGAGCCCCTCTGCAGAAGGGTTTGTAAGAGCCTCGCTGCGGTGCTGTCTGAGTGCCTTAACCCTGGCAATCCCCACAGCACCCCCTTGTGAGGCAGGAATTAAACCGTAATCCTCATTATACATGGAGAAAAGAAGCCCGGGGAGATTAGGAATCCCAGCCTCGCAGGAAGCAGGATGAGTTTGCTACGGATTTCCAGTGGAAAGCGGCTGGAATGGCAAGGCTGGTGGGCTTGGGAGGACCCAGGGTTTGGAAATGCCCTACAAGGGCTGGAGTGAGCGGCTTTCAATCCAGCCAGCCACATGCTGGGGGAGGAATTTGGGCTGGAATTTGGGGTCTTGTACGGATAAGAGTGATGCAAACAGCAACTATGTCCTGCTCAGAACACTGCCCCGAGGTTTGGCCAGCAGTGCTGGGCACTCCACTGCTTTGTGTGGGCTCTGTGTCAGCCTGTTCCCATCAGCAGAGGATAATTCCTTCATCAAAGCCGTGAAATGCCTCAGAGAAGGAGCTGTTGTCTTCCCTGAAGGAGCTGATATGGAAGAAGGGATTAAATGGCCTCTCTTACATGCACACAGAGCACTGGGGACGGTGTGTGCGTGTCCACAGAGGGCCAGAGCCAGGCAGGAGATGAGGCACAGCATCCACAGGGACCCTGTGGCACAGGGAAAGGGAAAACAGAGGAGAAATAAAGAATGAAATCAGCAGAAACACTTCAAAGGGCATTGCTGATGAGGTCCGGCAAGGGGAATTCTCTCTCAGCTCCGAGATCTGAACCGAGGCATGGGCACAGCTCGTTCAGAGCCAGCAGTTCCTGTATTAGAAAATGGCATTTATTATTGAACAGCACTGTGCCCTGCCATCCCCAGGGCCTTGGCAGTGCCCATGCGTGGCAAGGAAGGCAGGACACAGAGTCCCAAACCAGCTCTCGGAGCAGCCTCCTGACGGAGGGCGTTAGGAGCTGCTGTGCAGCCATCCATGAGGGAGAAGTCGCAGAGAGGATTTCTCCGGCCCTGGAAATTCACTGACACGCTCTGCTTCGGATTTGAATTGGGATCAGGGCTTGCTGCAAGTTTACAAGTGGAAATAAGCCCTTTGCTTTTAGTGGTTGGACAAACAGGCTTCTCTTCCTGCATAAGCTCTTTGGGGCCTGATCTCTGGGTCACAGGGGAGGTTTGAGGGCCTGTCTCATTTGCAGGCTGTCACGGTGGTGGCACGAGAGGGTGAATTTGTTGCTGTGGCAGCAGAGCTGCTGTGAACTGGGAGCTGTGCTCCTGCAGCCATCCCAAATGTGAGGGGCACGTTGCCATCAGCAGGGTGAAGCCACTGTCACCCTCTGGAGTCCTTGAAGCTGGACCAGATCCATGTCAAAGTGTAATTCTGCAGCAACTCCAATGCCAGAGCCAGGAATTTTTGGTGTAGTCCTGGAATGGCTTGAGCACAATCACTGCTGTGAACAGGAAGCAGCCCCAGGCACAGGAATTTGCCATTGTTCCTGCCTCAGCAAAGACTATCTCTTATCTCTCCTGCTTCCAGCCATGTCAATAATTTCTGGCTGTCCCATAAAAACCAGGACCCTCTGCCCCCATCTGCCAGGCCAGGTGGGCAGCATCCGAGCAGGACACAGGAATCAGCACCTCCCAGAGATGCTGATTGATCATCCCCGAGGCTGTCAGCTTTAATGCTTGATAAACAGAGACGTGAATGCTAAAGGCTGAGTTTACCTTGTCTGCATCCCTGCATTTCCTGTGGAGGTTTGCTGTGCACGTTCCTCCACCAGCCCAGGACGGGAAGGGGTTTTACTCCGAACAATGCAGGGTGAGCCCAGAGTAATCCCCCTCCCAGCCTGTTTTGTAAATGCCAACTGGGCCTGCCTGATGTCTATTCAGAGGGATTTTGCTGCAGTCTGAGGAGCTAGCAATGGGAATTTGGAGGGGCTCCAAGGGGAATGTTTCTGTCAGCCTGGAGTGGCTGCAGAGGGGCAGCGGGAGGAGGTGACTGCTCTGTCCCAGAGGACAAACTCTCTCCTCATGGGCCGGTTCCCTCCTCCTGGCTCATTGTGGGACAATTGTTCTCCTCCATCCATGAGTTTCTGCCTTCTTCTGCAGATGCTGGAGGGAGGAGGTCACCTAGGAACTCAGGAGACCTTTCCAAAGGCTTTGCCCATCTCCCTGGGAAAGCTGCTGGCGTGGCAGTGAGGATGAGCACTCGTCCTCATGGCAAGTCTCCCCATACTTTCAGCCAGCCAAAGAAACAGGCTCTGCTCCTAATTCCTTTTTGCTGTTTGGGTTGGTTTGTGATGGGAAAAAATACTGGAAAAAAACCAGTGGATCAATGGGACTTTAGAGCCTTCCCGTGAGCAGAAGGGATTCATGCAGGCTTTGGATTTTGGGGAGCCAATTTTATTTGCCCTCCCTCCTAAGTGTGACTCTGTTTCCATGTGCCACGAGCCCCTGCCACCCCAGGCACCCACGAAGAGCTGTAAAGTGACTTTAATGAGTCATCTCTTGGCGAGTGGGGACAAAAAATGTCACATTAAATTTCTGCTTGCAAATTTTTCAAATGCGTGGCTCCGGCTCTCTGACACAAACTGAGCTCACAGTGGAAACTGCAGGGCTACGCTTTCCATGAGGTTTTGGGGGGATTTGGTGACGTTTCTGGGTCCCAAACCCCTTTTTCATGGGGGTCGGCTAAGCCAGCATCTACACAGAGTTTGGTGGTGGTAAAATTCAATGTTTTCTACAGGTTTGTGGCAAAGAGGAAACTTTTAGCAGCAGGAAGAGACCCCTGAGTTCAGCCTGTATTTTTGACACCTTTTTTCCCATGGAATTTTCTGTGTTCAAGGCCAGGTTGGGCTTGGTTACTTTTTATTTTACCCTGATACGAACAACTGGGACAAGAATTCAGATCTCTCAATGCCTCTGTGACATCTCTTCTAGCTCTCCAGATTTGGGACTGAGCCTTCACCATTTCCTGCCTCAGTTTACCACCAAACATGGGAAGTTTGGAGGCCAAAACCCCTTCAGTCATTTAACCCAGAGCTGGGATAAATGAGTAACTGGTTTCCATCTGGAGCATTATGGGGAAATTGGACCTGTGTGGAGGTGAAGTGTGGGAGATGGATAATGGCAGGGACAAGCTGTTAAGGGCTTTTTGTCCTTCTGTGGGCAGCAAAAGTCTCTTTTCTCTTTCCAGATAACCTGAGAGGAGCAGGGCTGTGGGCTCACTCCATTTGTCAAGTGATTCTTTCAAATGTATTTAAATACTTTTACAGCCTCTGTTAATGAAACTTTGGTGACCCTGGGGCTCCTGAGGGAATCCATCTGCATCTAAGTGATGGAAAATGAACTCGTTAATGGCCAGGCCCCGCTTAGTCAATATAGGATATCGATCCCTGGTGATGAAGGGCTGGATGGGAAGGGGCTTGGCTAAATGGGCTTTATCCTGGGGATGAGCAGGGATGGGTGGGCAGTGATTGATGAAGGGCTGGGAAAACGCCTCATTTTCCCTGCTCACTGCAGAGATTTAGGAGGACCTGCCAGACTGAGGAACTGGTGCCTGAAGGACACGAGGAAGGAAGGGCTGGTTAGGATGTGATTGCAATCTCTCTGCTGTGCCTGTGCACCGCCTGGCACCGGGGGTCTCCTCTCCCAGCTTTGCCAGAAACTGGATGTCCCAGTTTCCCCTCTGTGAAGGAGAGATGCCTCTCCCAAACCTGGGTCACAGCAACACCCAGCAAATCCGATTTCCTCTTGTCACAGCTGATTCAGCACGGGCACGGAGATTAGATATGGATAAGGCAGGAGACAAAGGCTGGCAGTTCCAGAAAGCCATGGAAAGCTGTGCTCTGGGGGCCTGGGTCCCCTGGGGAGTGCTCTGAAGCGCTCTGGAATGTCTCTCATCACCTGACGGGAGTTATTTTGGGGGAAGGGCTTGTCCTGGTCTTGCTTTTGGGCTAACAAACTCCCCTGAACTCTTCTTCCTGTTGCCCATCACTGAGGGAAACAGGGGAGAAAATCACACCTGGAAATTTGGGAATCTGCTGCAGGAAATGGGAATTCCCCGTGTGGCTGTGCAAACCCACTGCACAAAGGGAAAGGAATGAGGTGGGGGGGAGGATGACAGGTTAGAAAAGGGAAAAGGGAACAGAAAAGATATTTTGGTGCGTATTGGGTGCAATCCTCCTATAAACACTGGCAAAATCCGTGTTGGGTCTTTTAAGAGCACTGATCCAGCCTTTCATCTCTCCCACAGGGCAAAACACGGCCCAGGGAGCTGGGAACAGAGCCCCAGACAGAGTAAATTGGTCGTGTTGCACCACTTTCCACGGGATGATGCTGATTTTCATTACAGAGCAGCAGGGCCCAGCGAGATCAGAACAGCAGGGCTGGCTGGGCTTTGCTCAGGGTCCCTCTGCTCTGCCTCGGGGGATCCCCCTCATTTAAAGGGATTGTAGGAAGAAAAGGCAGGTTTGGAAAAGTCAGCAAAGCCTTTCTGGCTCTGAAGCAGCTTTGGAGGTCTGCAAAGGGCTTTGGGAGCTGCAGTGGGCAGAGCTGAGCGTTTTATGGGGATGGGACGGTGCTGTGGCCTCCAGGGATTCCCACATCCCCTGGGCCACATCCTCAGCTGATAAAAGCTGTGAGAACAGAGCTGATTTATGGGCACGGAAGATCAGCTGCAGCAGGCCCACAGGGGAGCATTTGATGAACATTCTGCTCTCTCTCCTCTCTCTCCACTTGCCTTCAGTCACTGAAATCTGCTTCATTAACAAACTCTCCCTAATCACTGCTCCTGAGCAGCCGAGCACTCTGCCCACTGGGGCTCTGCGTGGAGCTCCTTCCCGAGGATTTTTCCAGCCAATATAACACACACTTTAATGACTCTGCTTCTCCTCAGCCAGTTGTTGGAGGACATGGAGCAGCAGCTCTGCACAGTGGCTGAATGTTAGCTGTGAATCTGCTGACATCCTGAGCAACCAGACATCTTCCTTCCCTGGAAAGGGGTGGTCTTTCAGCTAAAAAAAAAAGGAAATTTGAGTCAGGGAGTTGGGAACAACCTGAGGTGATGCTTCAGCTTTTAGGCATGTCACGGAAAAAGTACAAGGGTCTTAAAGGATTTCAATTTTGTGTCTTCAAAAGAAAAACTCGTCCAAAAAATGCAGTTTTTCCCTGATCTGGAAACGATTACTGTGGCTTTGCCGTGAGGAAGGGAAAGATGGGCATGGAAAAGAGCAGGTTCAGGCCTGGAATGATGCTCAGGATCTGTCGATGCTGGGCCTGCACCCCTCTCTCTCCCCACGGGTGACAGAGCCCCTCTCCCAGCCCTGGATCCGACATGCAGAGCATCACAGGAGCTGTTCTATTCCCATCCTGGCATGGAGCCATCTGTGTGAGACGTCAGCGTCTCCCCCTCACCGCCCCTTCCAGCAGCGCCTTTGCCGTGGGGAGCAGAGCAGCCCAGCCAGCCTCACATCCCGTGGGTGGCTTGTTTTCCACCCTTCCCACCCTCCCGGTGATGAGGAGGCCTATTTTTCTCCCCTTCCATGCACAGAAATAGCTCTCGCTTGTCGTAAATCACCTCGGCTGCAGATGGTGAGTCACTGGTTGATCAAAGGCGAGACCCTTTTCTGGGTCTGGGAGGAAGAGTGGATGCTTCAATAAATCATTAGGAATCAGCAGCAAAGAGCTTCCCTTGGGTCTGAGGAGAAAACCTCGCCACCCCCTCCTTTGTCCCCGTGCCCCTGGCGTAAATCACAGAATTTAGCGTCATGAGTGGGGACACCTGATTTAGGATCGCTGTCACAGCCACTCCTGGGCGCTGGGCAGGACTTTGCTGCCCCAACCATCAAACCTGGACAGCAGCAAGGGGACAGGCACTGTGGCTGAGGGGGATGGACGTGCCAGGAGCAGGGAATGAGGAGGGACAGAGTGTTGGCATGTGCCACTCACCGGCAGACAACGAGGGGAGAAACGCGGAGCCCGGGGGGATCAGCGTCAGCGGGGCACGGGTGTGACAGGAGCTGGCGTGGTGGTGACAGCGGCGGGCAGGCAGGGGAAGGTGAGGTGCCAGCCTGTGACAGAACTGCGTCGGGATCCAGGATAACACCCCGGGCACCTGTGGCAGGATGGGAGTGAGACCGGGAGCATCACGGCAGCGGGGAGAGGAGGAATCCCTCATCCTCCATCCTCCATCCCTCACCCCTCATCCCTCATCCCTCATCCCTCATCCCTCATCCCTCATCCCTCATGCCATTCCTCTGCCAGCCTCGTGGTTGCAGTGCCCTGCCCAGGAGAGAGAAGGGGTCACACGGGAGCAGAGGATGGTGCGAGAGCTGCCAGGGAGAAGGGAGAGACCCGGAGTCATCCCTGTACCCTGAACTCTCCTTCCCTCTCCTTCCCTCTCCAGCCAGCCTCTCCGGGAAGGAAGAGAGATCAATGGCTCTTGAGGCAGAGACTCTGCCGAAAGCAGATGAAGGGTTTGCCATCTGTGAACAAGTTGTTCTGATTGAATTAGAGAACATTTAACATTTACAGATAATTAGAAACAGCCACACATTACAAAGGCGGCGCGGGGAAGGGGAGCTTTTGAAAGGCGATTGGAAGCTCCTCGACACATCAGCCAGGGGAGCTTTTCAGACACAACTTCTGAGCCTTTCCAAACGCTTTGTGCTCCTCACATCCCCACATCCCCAATCTCTCTCTGTCTCTCCCTTCTGTCCTCTCCATTACTTTTTGACTGCCTTTTGCCTTTTTCTCCCAGCCAGCCCTCAGCCAGCTCCTCTCTGGGAGGTTTTAGCAGGATTTCCTCTTTGGTCCCATGCTGGGCCGTCAGCTGTGAAGCAAAAGGGAAAGAAATTTGCTTTTCTGCTCCATTACTGTCACGATTCCTTTGGTCTGGAGTTGCGCTGTGCAGCCATGGGGAGGGACAGCCCTGAAGGCAGAGGCTCCTGTGCTATCCTGACCTCTGCAGGAGAGACCTGGACCTAAAGCTGGTTAGTGTTATTTTTTTCAAACTCTATTGCAGAGCAAGATAAATACCTTTATAATAGAAAAAAATTTAAAAAAAAAGGTTGTAGATTTGAACAAATATTGTAAACTATGTAAAATACTCTCTTTTATGCTCAAAAATACATTCTCCTCTTTTTATCCTTGTGCTTATTTAATGTGTTTTTACATCAACAGTATTAAGAAAAGCACGTTTGCCATCCTTTTCTTTTGAGCACCAAAGAAACTCAAATTCCCCAAAACACAAAAAGAGATGATTTCCATCCCAAATTTCCTCTGAAAAAAGAACTGGCATTTCTCAAGCAGCTCGAGCAGTAATTGCCTCGCAGCAGCGCCGGTGATTTCCCTGCATCTGCTGCAGAGAGATACCCAAGGGGTGAAGCTGTAAAGCTGCAGCTGCCCTTTGCCTGGAAGGAGCCTCAGTGATGGGTTTTGGGCAGCAGATCCAAGGCTTGGCCTCTGCTCCCAGAGCCATGGGCAATTCCAGGAGCAGAGCCACGGGATCCCAATGGGATTGCTGTGCCTTGCAGGAAAGAGAACCCAGCCAGGGAATGAATAGGTTCGTGTTTGCGTGCTGTCCTCTTATGAATGCCCAGAGAAGTTCTGAATGCCCCGGAGGTGCTCAAATCCAGGCTGGACAGAGCTTGGAGCAACCTGGGATAGTGGAAGGCGTCGCTGCCCATGGCAGGGGGTGGAACAAAACCATCTTGAAGCTCTCTTCCAACCCAACCCCACCCAACCCGTTCCTTGAGTCGATGAAATGGCAAATCAAGGTTTGTCCCACGGGTCCAAAAGATGTCAGAAATCCTGACGGGGACACTGACAGCGACACGGGCACAGCTCGTAGCCCATGCCTGTCCCCCCGCTGGCCAGGCCGTCCCCAGCAGCCGATGCTCAGGCCCCTGACAGACATCTAGTGGCATTTCCGATAACTACAGGCGCGCGTGGCTGGCACGGGTGCCCGGGAACTGGGGGGCACCGGGGTAACACAGCAGCAAACATCAGCCCCCGACCTGGGGAGCCCTAAACCCTCATCCTCTGCTCTGGCAGGAGGAAAGGGAGAGATCCGTGCTCCAGCAGCATTGCTTCTTGGAGAGCCGGGCTGGATCGCTGCAGGCGAACCCGGAGCACCCCGTCCCGGTGCCACCGATACCGGCGGCTGGTGCCGGGCGCGGGCAGGGGATGGTGGGCAAGGAGAGGGGATGGTGGGCAAGGAGAGGGGATGGTGGGCACGGGGAGGGGATGGTGGGCACGGGAAGGGGATGGTGGGC
>NW_024581119.1:1934575-1964683 GCF_017639235.1 Corvus kubaryi
TGGTGGGCCTGGGCAGGGGATGGTGGGCGCGGGCAGGGGATGGTGGGTGCCGCATCCCCGCCGCGGGGCCGCTCCGCACGTGCCCGCACCGCGGCTGGGAGCATGAGAAAATGCCTCCAAGGGGGTGTCAGACACAGTTACAGTGAAACACGATATTTATAACAAAGTGTGGGGGAAGGTGTCACATCACATTACGCTGATGCTCCGGCACCCGAGACGCGGGGACGGCGCTGCGGAGCGGGGATGCAGGGAGGGCCAGCAGGCAGCAGGAGGAGTTGGCTCTGCGAACGCTGATTCCTCGCTGGAGCCCGCCCCGAGCAGGGTTTTCCCGGGGCAGGAGAGGAGGGCAGGTCTCTCTGGGTGCTGGCATGGCCCGGCGGTGTCACTCGGCGCTGGGAGCCACCGTGCCTGGCCCTGCTCTGCTTTCCCATGGGGGAAAATGAACTGCAGGTATCGCCGGTGACCTTAAACTCTGCTCCACTGTGGCTTTTCTGCTTGGGCATATCCCACCTGTGCATCAGCTGCCTTAGGAGCACAGCCTGGCTGATAAGCCTCGCTTTACCAAGCCGAGATTAAACGCTGTAATCTTTTGAATAAACGGTTCTTTGGAGAAAGCTGTGTCCCTGCACGCAGCTGGGATTGCACAACTCCCTCCCTGGGGTCAGGGACTCTGAGAGTGCCCAGCTCTTCCCAAAGAAACCAAGGGCAGGCCTCAGAGCTGCAGTTTCCCTGGATCCTGCGTGGTGGGAGCTCCTGCACACACACACTGCATTTCTGTGCATTCATCTCCTGCTCCTTCCCCTGGCCTGGCAAGGGCACCGTGAGGCGGGGATGCAGCGCAGCCATCCCGGCCTTCTCTCGGGGCTGATTGCCCTGGAACAGCTTTGAGCAGCTGCCGTTCCCCCTCCTCCAACACGGGAGCATCTCCGGAGGGAGCAGCCGCTGCACGGGCAGGCAGAGCTGCTGCTCGTCCCGTGAAGGTCTGGTGGCAGGTGAGGGCTGTCCCCACGGCGAATGGTTCTGTCCCCATGAGTCCAGGCTCAGGGGAACGTGCAGCTGAGCCCTTCCACCCCTCTCTGCTCTGCCCTGTGACTCACTCAAAGCCAGCCACGCTGCCCCACAGCCCCTCATGGGCCAGCTCAGCCTCTGCCCACCCCACACCAGCCCTGCTCTTCCCCCCGTTTCTCCCCTCATGCAGTTCCCTTTTCGGGGCTCAGCTGCCTGCAAGGATCAATGTTCTCTCCCAGGGTGGTTTGAGGTCAGTTTGAGCATCACAGCTCTGTCCAGAAGTGGAGACCTCATCACTGCTGGCATGTCGGTGCCAGCTTTGATTTTCCTGCGAGTGCCACTGACTGCTCTCACTCGAGTGCCAGCGTGGGCCGGGGTGACCTTGGCCCCGTTGCCTGCCCTTCTGAGGCTGCTTCCAAGTGCCTGCAGCACTGCAGCCGCAGCGCCTGGGTGGGGATGGCAGCCGTGGCTGCAGGAGGGAAGCTGGGCTCTCCCTGGGAGGGGACATTCCCTGGGAAAGGCACCAGCTCCTGCTCACTTCGCAAGGAGAAAGCAAATACTAATTTTCCCAGGGAAATGTGCACTTGACCTCAGCCCTAAGCAGAGCCAGCCCTGAGCTCTGTGAGGTTCCACTGTCAGTGGTGATCATCAGCAGGCAGAGGTGACATCAGCACATTGATGTGAGATGCCCTCATTAGGTTGTCACTCAAGGCTGGGCTCCTTCACTCCCGGCATGAAAAAGAGCCGGGAAAAAAGAGGGATAAGAGCAAGGCTGGCATTTAAACCCCAGAGGGGAAAGGCTGGAGCACTCTGACAGGTGTGGTCTGTTGGTAGTGGTAGATTTTGGCTGCTTTGGGGAGGGAAAGGTGCTGGAAATGTTCAGGGAGAGCCTTTCAGGAGGTTGTAGACTGCGTGTTATTGTACAGGGGTGTGCCGGGCGCATTTTAGTTGTGTTACGTGGTCTGATAACACATCCCTGTTATTCCCATGGTCTGCATGGTCTGGATAACACATCCCTGTTATTTCCAGAAGAGGAGTGCCCAGGCCAGCTGTGAGGGTTGCCGGACTGTGACAATCCAGGGAAACCCATCTGCACAGAGAACATTGCCCAGAGGGATCAGAGAGGGACACAACGTTCAAGCACAGCCAGGGGTCCCTGCTGGCCCCTTGCACACCCCACAGTGCGGGTGACAAGTGTGATGACGGGGCTGTCTGAGCACAGACGTCACCTCTGAGGAGGAGTGGCTGTGTCACTGCCAGCTCTGTGTCACCCTCGCAGCCGTGTGTCACCGCGGAGCCCGGACACGGCACGCCTGACTCACTCAAAACTCAGCGCTGGCTCCAACGGCCCCAATGTGGGGGTGACAGTGGGGGACACGTGTGTGCCCTCGGAGGCACTGGGTGTCCCTGTGCCAGCCCAGCCCTGCCTGGGCCCTGCCCACGGTCATGGCACGTCCAGCCCGTGGATGTGGCCACAGCTACGCTCACTGCACAGTTGAAAGGAGCCCCGTCCCGCTCCACGCAGTGACTAAGGCAGCCTGGCATTTACCCAGGGTTTATTTGGACACTCCCGAGCTAGCTGCACACATTTTTTTCATTTGCTTTTTGTCTGACTTCATGCCCTTTTGGTGATTGCTTATAAACTCGGCGCAGAGAAGGGACCAACGCTCGCTGCTTCCAGGGGAAGGAGGCTCGTGCAGCATCCCCCAGAGGCAGATGGACCAAGAGGGAAGCAAGCTGAGAGAGAGAAAAAAACCCCTCATGCATTATCTGTCCTGGAAACAGCGTGTTCTTTTTACCATTCCCTTTGACTGTTTAGGGAAAGATTCGTCCTCTCCTTTCTCTGACAGCAGAGTTTGCAGTGCTCCTGTTAAGTTCAGGCCAGCCTGGATTAACTGTGCATCCTCAGTGTCTGATTAGCTCTGTTTGCTGTGTTTTTATTGACCTATGCAAGAAGAAAATCTAGGTCAGGCCAGGCTGATGAGGCTGGAGCTGGCTGTGTAATATAAATCAGTACAAACGAGGCCATCCAGCCGCTGAGCCATCAAATCACGCTCTGGGGTGGGTCAGCTCCGAAGTGTCCAGGGGACATAATTAGGAACTTTCCCAAGCTGTCAATCAGCCAGGAAGCCTGGTTTGGAGGTGGAGGGTGGGCAGGGTTTTTTTTAGGAGCTGCTCTATTGTTTCTGGGTGAGGGGCATTTTATCAGCGAGTGGCTGGAGCGCAGGGCTGGCTGCAAATAGAAACGGCCCCTGCCTGGCTGTGACTCCGTGTTTCTGTGCACAGAGGAGGGATGGAGACAGCTACAGGAAGCCTGCAGGGCCGAAATGAGTTTTTCTATGGAAGCAGGAGGGCAGGGCAGAATCTTTTACCCGGCTCCCTTGCTCATAGACCTCATTGATGGCTTTTGTCACGCACAGCCAAGGGGGAAGCAGTGGAGACCGTGTGCTCCTGGCAGTCCTGAATCTCCTCTAACATTGCCACTCCTGGTTTGGTTGGATCAGAGCAGGCATCAGCCTGTGACCCGACCTGCAGCTGTGTTAGTCACCCTGCTCTGGGGGGAAAGAGCAGGCGGCAATAGCTGTGACAGGCTGATTTCAGCTGCCTCATGAAACCCCTGCACCGCTGGGAAAGCTCTTTGCAGGGAGACAAAGGTGTCTGGTGCTGGAAGTTTCCAGGCTGGGAAGCAGGGAGCAGCCTCAGCTGGTGCTGTCTGGGGTGTGTGATGTGCTGGGAGTGCGATGTCACACAGCATTAGCTTCACTTTCTGCGGGGCCCAGGCGCCGTGACAGCGCAGGGGACTGCAAAGGAGGGCGCAGGGGACTGCAAAGGAGGGCACAGGGGAGCAGCACGGCCACACACAAGGGCCACTCCCCAAAGTGGGCACTCAGAGAGGGGGTGCTGTGGGCACAGAGGGCAGGGCAGGCTCTCCCTGCTGTCAGAATTCCCTGCAGGGCTGTCACAAGGCGCTGCTGGCTTGGCCTCAGCCCCGCAGAGCAGCCGGCGCGGGAGGCGAGCTCAGGTCAGCGTCACGTTGTGCTGCCAAGAGCCACACATGTGATGGCCAGGCAGCGCCCTGGCCACGGGGAGGTGGCCCTGGAGAAGGTCACCTGGGTGGGGAAGCTGGCTGGGATCTGCTTTTGGAGGAGCAATGGTGTGGGCAGAGCCGGGCAGGGTGAGCTCAGCCCTGGGAACAGAGCAGGGAGTGTTCCGTGCCCTGAGAGGCAGAGCTCCCGCTGTCTGTGGGAATCCCACAGATGTCAGGCCTCAATGACCCTGCAGTCCTTTCCCACCTGGAGGGATCTGGAGGGACTTTGGAACGTATGGAGCAGGAGCACCTTCAGTGGGAGTGTCAGGAAATGCCCTGTTAGGAACAGGGACAGCCCAGCAGCATCTGTACAGCTACACCCCCAGGCACAGCAGTGTCCAGTGCTCTTCCTCAGGGGAAAACCTGGCCAGGAAAACAAGAGGAACATCAGCTTCTATGGAGAGAAGGAGAGAGAGACCTGCTGGAGATGCAAGGTGTCCTCCAGCAAACCTGTTCAGCTGAGTTCCAAGGAGATGCTTCCTTGGGTGAAGCTGGTGGGATGCAGGAGCATCCCCGCAGCCCCCGGCGCTGCCCGTCCTGCTGAGCGGAGCAGGCACCCGGGGTGAGCGATGGCCCTGCCTCCCCGAGGCATTGACATTCCCTGCGCACGCTGCTCCTGCCTCCCCTTCTTTATGGCTGTGATTTACTGACGTCACAGGCGCAGCATCACCGAATTGAATTTACGGGAGGCTGGATTTATGATTAGAGAAATGAACCCTTCGCCACTTCGTGCCTCCCCCAGCCCCTTCTGTGTGCACCTCGCTCTGCTCTGCAGCACTCTGGCAGAGAGTCCCCATGGAAGACCCTCATTCCCAGAGGATAGCTGCTCCTCTGGAATGAAGGGATCAGGGAAAGGGTTCTGTGGGGATCTGGGCATCCAAATTTACCGGGCTCTGCCCACAGACCCACAAGCTGGCACTGCAGCCGCTCCATCAGGCTCCTGTCTGCTCGTTCCATGTTAACAGTCCTCTCCATAATGATGTATTCCCACTTCTGGGAGATTTCCAAAGCATTCCCAGCAGGTATTTCTCAGCCTCGCCATCCCCTGCCCCTCCCCTCCAAATTTCGCCCTCTCTCCAGCTGGATTATTGGATAAACTGCAAGACACAGAAGCCAAACAAAGGAGGAAGGGGAGCAGAAAGGAGAGGCACTTTACAGGTCACAAGCCAAACTCGCTACGGGACACAGCTCCATGGCTGAGTTTGTGGCTGGGGCTGTTGGAATGACTCCATCCTCAGGAGCTAATTTGGGACGTCCTCTGCTCCCTGCCTGGGGAGGAAATGGCTCCTGTGCAGAAGGCACTTGTCTGTGACAGATCTCTTGTAAACAGCATAATAGCTCCGTGTCAGACACGCCGAGACATCTCTATCAGGTGCTCTGCCAAAGCCCCAGGGGAAGCTGGAGGGCAGAGCGTGGTCAGCAGAGATTTTTCAGGCACAGGCTGGCTGAGATTCCGGCTGCAGGGAGCCCTGGCTCAGCCAAAGGCTGGGGCAGAGCGCTGGCTGCTCATGAGCAAGGAGGTCTGTGTTGTACCTGCAGCATCACACGCCCAGCTGGCTCTCAGCTGAGCAGCCTTGCTCAGGTATTCTCATCAGAGGCACTAAAGAAAAGATGGTATCAGAACTGGGGCGGGTAGGAGAGCAGCATGGAGAGAGGGTTTCCTGCTCTGAGGGAAGAGCCCTTTTTTTCCCCAAAATGAAAATCCTGTGGCTTTTCATCAATCATCAAAACCCATTTTTATCCAGGCTTAATCACAATGATTCATATGGGCCTTTTAATATTTTTTCCTACTCCTGAACGTGTATTCACCACCCTTCCCTTTGTACTTACAGTCCCCAAAACCCGAGCTTCAGACTTAGATTGAAAGTGTTGCTGTGTTTCTCTTTCTCTGGGATGTTGTTGAGCGAGGGGATCTGTCTTGCTTTCAATGAACCCTTTGGGGTTTCGCTTTCTGCTGGAGGCTGAAAGCAGAGCAATTTTTGTGGCCATCAGTGTTCCTCTGGTGATGAGATTTTTTCTCTCCAGCCTCTGAAAATCCACACCCCTGTGCCTGTGAGTCCATCCATTCATCCATCCATTCACTCATCTCCCCATTCCCATCCTTCCCTGCGTCCCAGAGCAGCCCCTGGCTACGCCGAGCCATCCCAAGCTGCAGAAATCCTGCTCGAGGTGGGGAAGCTGCAGCAGCAGAAGGAGCCTTTACAGCAAACAGTCTTTATTGATATTTTATTATGCTGTTTAGCAGGACCCTGGTGCCTGTAATAAAGCATTAAGGAAGTGTAGCAGCACATTCCCATTGATCCCGTTCAGTGCTGTGATATTTCTGGCAGGACCAGGTACAAAGAAAAGGAATAATTTTTCTCCCCTCCCCTGTGCTGAGTTGCTGATGGCAAAATGCCCTGGGAGCGGAGGATTAATTAGATTTACTGTGACCCCCAATGGAATAATCACAAACCACATGGTAAAAAGAAGAGGCTTTGGGGTTTTTGATCTGTAGAACTGCATGGTGAGGGATCTTCAGAAATCCATGATGACTCAGGAGAGCTCAGATGTGCCCAGCCTGGCATTTCCTGGCTGAGGATGGAAATGCTTTGGGCTGGTCCAGGGAAGGGACGAGCTGGAAATCCCTCTGTGACAGAAGTATTTGAGGTTTTGTGTGCTCTGGAGGTCGCAGCTGCAGCCTGGCTGGGTTTCAGCACAGGGAACAGCCCCCTGAGCTCTGTACCTGGCAGGCACAGGTCCCTCTGTCCCCCAGGGTGACCCCAAACCACCTGTGCCAGCAGAAGGGAGCCACGTGAGCCCACCAGTGACAAACCCCGGTGCAGGTGCCTCCCACAGCCCTCCAGGGGTCACCTGTGACCTTCCAGAGCTTATACAAAACCACCAACCAGAGGAGAACAGTGGAAAATGGTGGAAAAATGGTGCCAGTGGCAGAACGGACACAAACTGCCTGGCCACTGGCCCACAAGCCAGCCACACCAAGCGAGTGAAAACACTTTTGTTTCTTCCTCCCTGGTGCTTCCAGTGGCTCTGCCACGGCCAGGCTGGAGCAGGGACCCCATTCCTGCCCTGGCCCTGGGCCAGGTGTGTGCCCTGCAGGGACGGCAGCTGTGCCCCAGTGCCAGCAGCCGCGGGGGCTGTGCCTCTCCCGGCCCCTGGGGATGGGGGTTTGTGCTCCTGCTCTGCTTCACTGCTCCAGACAGGGCTCAGCAGTGCCGGGGATGCTGTTCCCAGGTGGATCCCAGCTCCTGAGCACCCGGCAGCCTCGCCTGGCTCTGTGTCCGCTGCTCCAGGTTAACCTGCATGCCCAGATCAGACACGAGGCCTTTCCAGAGGGGTGTTTGAG
This sequence comes from Corvus kubaryi, assembly GCF_017639235.1. Lineage (NCBI taxonomy): Eukaryota > Metazoa > Chordata > Aves > Passeriformes > Corvidae > Corvus > Corvus kubaryi. The sequence goes on from NW_024581119.1 coordinate 1,942,018, forward strand.
GAGGATTTAGCTCCGTTATCACCTGGACAGCTGCGGTTCCACACCCAGCCTGGTTAAATATTTGCAAGGGCAGGGAATCCTGCACAGTCCTGTCCCCATCCAAACCTCAGGGAACAACTCCAGCTGCCCTCCCAGTGCTGTCCTGCTGCTCACCAGCACAGGAATGACCCCTGGGGTCTGTTTGCTCCTCTACAAAACCCCTCCCCAGGCTCTTCGTCTTCCTTTTCCTGTGAAAATCAGGGAAATAATCATAGTAACCCCTTGGATCGCTGGAAGGGGATGAATCATTAGCTCCAATAATGATCCCAGAGGTCTAAACTTCTCTTTTTGTGCATCGTGGCTCTCACATCGGTGTGAATGTGCTTCTTCCTCTTTCAGCACCCTCTGCACCCCCTCACTGTGACCGTGGGGACAATTAGTGGCTGTACTCTCCTGAGCAGGGTTAAGGAGGGGGACAACTCCATAATACCAGCCTGGGATTTGGGCTGGATTAATGAGCTGCTGCTTGCACAGCTCTCTGAAGCCTCAGACCTCTCCAAGAGCTGAGTGTTATCATTAAACAGTGATCCATTTGTTCTGAGCGTTGGCTACAGCCCCTCCAGAGCCTCTCTGGTGTCATTTCCCAGAGTGTCACAGATTTGTCTCTGCTGTTCCAAAGACAAAATCCACATTTCTTTAAGGAGATGTGCAGCAAAATTGTCCATCTGCAGTGTGGGGTTGGTGATTAAACTCCTGGTAGCTGGGTTAGAACTGAGCTTAGCAGTCACAAGGGTATTAAACCCCACAGTCTTCTGCTTCTGGGTCACCTGAGCACCAAAATTCCTGAGCAGGTTGTGTCCTTTATGGTGAAAACACAGCACCTTAAACCCCCTTTCCACTGGAATTTTATCTGACACCAAAATTGGGAAAAAACCTCCTCTCAACTGCACCAAAACTGGGAAGGAAACTCTTAGTTCAGAGCTCAAGGAAAGCTTTAATGCATCCAGCCTTGTGTTTGAGACCTGTCTGTGCCCCGCTGCTCCTCCTGGGCAGTGTTTTAAGAGCAAAACCTGCTCCCAGGTGAGCTCCAAAGGGCAGCTTTTATTCCTGCAGCCCTCCTGGAGCTGCTGGTTCTCACTCCTGGGAAGAGCTCAGAGCCTCTGGCACTGCCATGTGCATGCAGGCACATATTTCTGTCTGGAATAGAGGTTTTATTCTTGTAAACATTGTATTTATTATTAAAAGAATACATATATATAGGCTGGCGAATTCATATTGCAGCAAAAAAAGTCATAAAGCTCCCACTAAAGAGGCAGGAAAATGCTGTGAGGAGAACAAAGCAGGAATTTATCACCGGGTTTGGGCAATCTTAAAGCCAGGCATGGCATTGTAAATAAAATGCACAGTGCTCCTTTCACCACAAACGTGCCCTCAATCAGGGAAAAAAATACAAATAATGTGAGATCTGATCCGCTCCTCAATCAGGATGTGAGTTATGCTCAAGAATCAGAAAGATAAAAAATTGGGGCGCTGTCTAAATCACTCAGGTCTTCAAATGCTGGGTCTTCAACTGCTGTTGGAGGGAGCAGCTTTGGGGATGAGCAAAGTGGGATGAAGAATTTGGAATGCCTCAAATGTGGAGGTTTAATCCCAGTTTTCTTAAATTCCAGCACCCCACAGGTGAAGGCAGCTGATACTGCTCATCTGTTTTGAACAGTTTTGCCAAGTTCCCCACACGAAATATTTTATCCTTATGAGGTGATTTAACTCTTGCTCTGCTTGGTGCAGGATGAAAAATTCCAGGATGGGTTTAAACCCAGAATTTCGTGCCTGAGGTCCTTTTAAAGGGTCTTGGAGAGGGATTAAGAAAAGCAACGATCACTAATATCAGGCTTTAATTTACCGCACTGGCTCCACGCTTGTGCTGGTGGATTTGTGGGGCCTGCAAATGGAGGTGAAAGCTTTGTAGGCACTAAAACCACGGTGGCAGTGACTTGTGGAGGTCCTGGCAGGGTGTAAAACAACAGGGAACTCCCTGGCCGGGGGAATTTCAACCCTGTTTTAAAACACAGACAAGGCAGAACCCAGCCCTGTGTGCCAGAACCTCCCAACGATGCCGCAATGCAGAATTATTTTGTGCCTTAATGCATCTGATAGTGCTCCAGAGCTATTTAAGTCCAGCTTAACTTGTTCTTGATCCCTTAATTATATCATTAGGGCCATTTCCAAATCAGTTCTGTAAAATATCTCGCTCCTGAGTCTGGGGAGAGCCATTATCCAAGTTCTGATCCATTTCTCTGATAAGACTGATTAAGTTTTAGTGAGGCGCTGCTTCCTCTGGGTGCTGAAGGAGCCAGAGAGAGTCTGTGCCTTTGGGTGACACCCTCTTCAGCTGACATTCAGGTGTCCTCTGTGGGGTTTTGGACACTCTGGGGATGTTTTGGTGGCTGTAGCAGTGTGGTGGGGGTAGCTCAGAGCGCGGCTGCTTTGTACAGATAATATCGGGGAGGTTCATCTACATTCGAACCCGTGTGCCGCGCGTTCAGGCGCTGCGCGGGCACCCAGGGGTGCGCGGGGTGCTCAGAGGGGCGGGCAGGTGAGGGATGAGCAGCAGGAATGTCCTTCCATGCCTGGTACTACTGTAGAGCGGAAAGGACTCCACCACTAAATAAGCAGTAAAGTAGGTATGTTTAACTCCAGCTGGGACGCACGGGGGATCGCTCCTCCAAAACCGTGCGTGCCGACAGCTGCATTCAGCTCGGTATTTATGGGGTTACAAGTTCCATATTCATAATGCGCCTATACATATTCATCACCTAGCCCCGCCCAGCCTCCCTTCATATTATAATGAACCCAAAAGTCATTTACATCCGCGTTGCGCTTGCGCAGTGTTGTTTGGTGGTTTTTGGTAGGGGTCTCCGAGGGTCTTTTTGATGAAGGCCGAAGGTCTTCCTCATCCTGAACTTTTCACCTTTCTCCCCTGGGCATGCTGTTTTGTACCCCTGGCCTTCGAGACTGGTTTGAGCTAGTTCGCAGGATATCTGTCTGAGACTCCCCCTGATTTTATCAGAGGTCTCTTATCTTTTCTTCCTGCCCTGGTATGCTAGCCAAGCTGGATGTATTGTTCCTGACAAACTAATTCTCCTGCTCCCCATCCCCCTGATTCAGTACAGCTGGGGGCTGCGAGGGCACAGCAGCACTGGGCGCTCTGCCCTGCTGACCAGCGCTGGCAGAGCCCTGCGGGTTTCCCTGGTGCCCACCAGCCAGAGGATTCCGTCTCCAGCTGGAACGAGTCCTCGCAGCACCTCTGGGCAGTGCTGGCTCTCACCGCCACGGTCCTTTGGCCTTTCCCCCTCAGCTCAGTGTTCCCCTGTGAACACCCACGGGAACTTTCCCTTCCCAAATCCATCATCCGTCTCCCGCCGCGGGGTCATTTATTAACCGGGACATGAGGCTGCACCTTCCCTGCTCGGCCTCGGAGGCCCTGCCACACACGACGTGGTTTCCATACAAACGCAGGGAGCCCCAAAATCTCTTTATTCGAGGAGCAGGTGTAAAGCTTGGCAGGATAAACACGGCTCCATCAGGAGGGGAGAGCGGCCTGGCTGCTACCTCTCGATCGCTGCTCCTGCGAGCTTTAATCATCCTGCTCTTTGTGTGCTGCAGAGGAGCCCTCATGCTCCAGCAGGATTTTGAAGCCTGGTGGTGGAAATGTAAATGGAATGAGGGTTTTTCTTGTGCCCGCTGCTGCCCTCCGTCCTTCCACAGCCCACAGAGATGCCAGCGCCGCGGCCTGAGCTGTGCCATGGCCTCCCTCTCTCCCCAGCGCCTTCCCTGGCAAACAAATAATAAAAACCAGGAGCTGAGCTGCCCCTGCTCGTCTCCAGATGTGCTGGGCCTACCAGGACACAAAATGTTCTCCTAATTACAAATAAAGACAGGGCTCAAAGGGAGAATTTTGCTGCTGGTTGGATTTTTTAGAGAAGCTCAGCTTGGCTTTTGAGAGGAGCAAGGTGTGTTCAGCCTGCTCTGTGTGGGTCTGCTGTGCTCCTCTAATCACTTTATTGTCCCCCTTCCTCACAGAGGGAGAGAATTCCCTGAGGTCTCATGTTCCCACAAGTCTCAGAAAATCCCTTTTTTTGTCTCCAGTATTTATTTTTTTCTGCTGGAATTTGGTGACACCTCCCAGCATCCACAAACCCCTGGAGCTTAACTGAGCATTTCTGGGTGTTTGGGGAAAACAAACTCATCATCAGTAGAAGTAAATTTGCTGTTCCTGGAGAAAATTCTGAGGATTCAGCGAAGGGGAAATTAAAATAACAATTAAAAAAGAGGAAAAGTGCTCTTCCAGACTGCTCCATTGTGGGCTGTGTTTTATTTTGGATCCAGTGTAGATCCCAATGTGCCAACTCCAGCCTGGAAAGAGTCTCCAAAGCTGGTGGACTCCACAAATTGGGAGCGTGGCATCCTCTATCTGCAAGAGAATTTCAGATTTATGCCATTTAGTGCTTTCAAACAGCCACTGTGTCCTCAACCAGTGATGTGCTGCTGATGGAAAATGGCCTGGCATGGTGATTCCTGAATTTGATGGCTTGGAGGGAAGTTTGCTGCTGGGCTGGGGAGATTCTGGGCTCAATTACAGAGCCTGTGTTATGAATTGAGCAGGTGAGGGGCTGTCTGTGCTGCCTGGTGGCTCCAATCTCTCTGGAGGAGCAGCTGAGGTCAGCCCAAGTTCATTACTCTGCCAGCAGTTTATGATTTCTTTGTTATGGAGGTTCAATACCGATTGATTTTCAAATAAACTTCTTTTTTTGGGAGCCCAATTTAATAAATTCACTTTATTGTTCGGGCTTTGATGTTATTTTCCATAAAGCTTTTCCCTTGATTCCCCCACCACTGGTTTTTAGACCTTGAGGCTCTTCTCTCCCTCTCTCCTGATCAAAAGCTGGGCAAGGGCTGAAGCTCAGCTGAGGCTCAGGTCTAGGGGCCAGTTTTGAAGCTGTAATTCAGGATTTTAGCCAGCCCAACTCACTTCTTTTACCCGAGCCCATGTCTTCCCAGGTATTTTTGGTTGGAATCAAGGAATTTCAAGTCTTTTTAATGAGTATTAACAGATGGGAAATTTCAAGTGCTTGAGTGTTTGCATCACAGTGCAATTTCAATAATAATTGTGGCCGATCCCCAGGGATGTGTGGAAATCAGCTTGGCAAAGAGGGATCTTCTCTGCTCATCCAAGCAAGGAAACTTTATCCACTTTGCAAACCTAAATGCGCTGGGAAACAGCAACTTCTGCCAGCCCTAAACACAGAAACCCTAAACACAGAAACCCGTCAGAACATCACTGGTGCGCTGTCAGAGGGAACTGGGCAGGGATTTGGGAATTCTGGAGGATCACAGGCAGCAGGATTGGTTCAGGGAGCTCCAGGTGAAAGCAATGTGGGCAGTCCTTGGCCATGCAGCTGATCCCATCAACTGGGACAATTAAGTTTGAAGTTTTCTCCTCAGACTTTTCCTTGGCAAGATGTTTTCTCCCATCCTCAATATAAATTCATTCAATCCATTAAAAATCACCTGCAGCTGCTACCAACCCTCTAGACCTTGCTTGGCACTGGAGCAGGTGGTTTTGGCTGTAACCACACCATGTTTTGGGCGTTCTTTCCCCAGGTGTCAGCAATTCTTTCCCCAGGTGTTTCCACTAAAGCCAAACGTCCCCAAATCCCCATCACCTGGGGCACCACCTCTGCAGGAGATTTATTGAGCAGCTCGAGCCCCTACTCAGCTTTTGGTATGTTCTGCTTAAGCTGGAGCTTTCTGTTGGTTTTTTGTTTGTTTGTGGTATTTTTTTTGGGTACGTTTTCAGTTTGTGGCTGCCTCTTGTTGGGGCTGTAGGGGCCGGGTGATTTTCCCCTCTGCTCTGCCTTCCTCGACCTTAGAGCTGCAGAATAAGGTAGGAAAACTTTCTGTTGCTGCTTTTTGTGCACCTCCCTCCAGCCTGGAGTGCCAGGGGAAGGAGGGAGAACCTCTCTGGGGGAGATGAGTGTGTTTTAAAGAGTAGGGATATCTGTCAGTGAGACAGCAGCTGCTCCGTAATTCATTTCCAGCTCTGCTGCCTCCTCCTCTTGGCCCAGAAATGTCGACACAGCGCTTTTCTCTCTCTCGGGCTGTTTATTGAGGGGTTTTTTTAAATGCTTTCAGTGTGTTTAGGGGCTGTGTTGAGGAAAGGACAAAGAAAATTAGGGAAAACTCTGAGTCTGTGCAGCCCTCCCTGGATTTGTCAGCGGTGGATGAGTTAATTTTACCCAGGCTGAGCCACAGGAGGCCTAAGGAGCATCGAGGGGAGCTGCTAAAATCCATCCAGCAGTGCCCATCTGTTGATTTGGCATTTGCAGCCTGTCCCTGTGCTCCTCGGGAAGGTCAGACGGCTGCAGGGCACTGAGGGTGTCCCGGAGCGTGGCTCAGCAGCTTTTTTTGGGAGCTGTGGGAAGCAGCCAGGCTGTCGTGGGGAAGGGCAGGGAAGAAATCGGTGGCTTTTGTTGGGTGTAAAACGTAAAAAAAAAGGAGTTCTGGTATTTTCCATGAGCGCCTGAGTCGCTCTGTGTAGCCAGAAGCATTCCCGAGGTTTTCCCCAGCTCCTGTTCCCGGTGCTGTCCCCGAGTCCTGTGTCCTGCCCTTTTACGCCCGATGCTCCCTGACCTTGCCTGTGTGGGAGATCTCCATTAGCTCCTCATTTTTTGGGGTCTTATCAGGGAAATTTGGGCGGTGTCCCTAATTACGGAGCGAAGCGCCACGTCCTGCCCTGGAACCGGGCTGGGTTTGCTAAAATTGGGAGTTTTGTCCTTGTCTGAGGCCGTTTGCAGTCGCGTTCTGTGGAGGATGAGTAAAGAGAGCCGTGGTTTTGGTGGGTGGATGAGAGTTGTTAAAGAGCATTTTGCACCTCTAGATAGCCTGGCTATATCGAGATACACTTCTAGATAGGCTGATTTAACAAAGATTAGTTAAAAATGAATATTTGCTAAAAAAAAAGGGGGGGGAACTGCCACCCACAGCAGAGCAAAAAGCTGAAAATCTCCTCGGGAGAAGGCGGCTTCTGGAGCTCCAGCAATCGATGGTTCATTGTTTCCCCACTCTGCTAAAAGAGATTTAAAGAGCATTTTGGGGGGGTTTTGCCTGGCCTGATGGTTTGAGGGGGGAAATGATGCATCTGTGTGTCGGAAATTCCCTGGAAAGGTTTTTCTTTGAGCACTTGTCCTTTATTGCTGCTGCTCCTGCGATGCAAACCCGTCCATCAAAGGGCACCGGGGGTTCCAGGAACGCTTCTTTACCTGCTCCAAATCATTGGGAATCCTCGGGAACAGCTGATGAAAAGGCTGAAAGGTTTAAGTGTGAGCCCTGGGTTTATCCAGGGTCATTGAAACGCTGCTTGCTTTAAGCTAGGAAACTAAAACTTCCCTTATACGATGCCCTTATTTCAGCAAAATTAGAGAGCTAAATGGTCACCTGGAGCTCCTTTCTGGAGCAGCATTTGGGTTCAAAAGCTGTTGTTTCGGTGGAAAAAAGTTGATTTATGCCAGCTGAAGATGTGTTTCTGAAACTGCTTTTAAAGCTTAGCGTTCCTCTCTCAGCATCCCTGCGAGATAAGGATTTACTGCAGCTGTTGGAGAAATGCAAATTTTTTTTTTTCTTCCACAAAATATGTCTCCTCATAAAAATGCTTCTTTGGTGTGTGAAAATATTTCATGAGCATCTTTAAGGTTTTGATGGGAGATGGGATCCCAGAAAGCTAAACATTTTTTTTCTTCTTTTTTTTGAGCTTTCTTTTTTAGAATGCTGAGGATTTTTTTTTTTTTTGCTCACGGTCTCAATTATTTACATTTTTCCTGATGATAAAAAAGTGTGATAAATGAAAGCAGGCAAGTTTCTCATGCACACAGAAAATGGTGTTTGGGGAGAGTGAAGAAATTGCAGTGTATTATGGTGTTTCAGGCAGCTCTGCCAGTGACAAGCTTAAGCTCAAAATAAGAAAATCCTGGGTTCAATTTTTATTTGGCAGTTTTCTTTTCTTGCCTTTTATCAGCTCCTGCAAAGCAGTCCATGCTTAAAGAGCAGAATCAATACCCAGGAAGGGTCAAGCAGCTTACAATTCATTACATGTGTGTGTTTCTGCCTGACAATGCAGTTCTTGTTTCTCGTTTTTCTGTTAACTGCTTCTTGGGGGGGGGGGAAAACACAAAAGAAAGGAAAGAAAAGCAGGAATAGGCAAAAAGACAGAGAAATTTACCCAAGTCATCAAGGGAAATGGAAGCTGACAGGTTTCCTAATGTTACATGCCCAGAACAAAAAGGATTCCTCACTCTGCTCCTCTGTAAGTGCTTGAGAATCCTTCGTGCTGTTCACCGGGAGCCTCAGCTCCAGCATTCCCCACTAATTCCTTCCAAAATGTGCCCGAGATGCTCCTTGGCCTGGCAAGAATTGTTCAGCAGATCTGAGTTGTGAATTGTTGGGATCTTTTTGCGGTTTTGTCACTGGATGTGCCCAACTTCCCCCAGGCAAACCAATTCTTACTTTTTTCCCAGAGGTTTTTTTTCCTTGTTGTGGGGCAGGAGGAGAGGCAGCTTTGGGAAGGGTCAGGATGTAAAACTGCTGGAAAAATCCCTGCTGGGGAGGGGCCCCTCTGGTGATCCAACTTACCACAAGTTCCAGCCTAATTCAGCATTTTCCCCAGTCTGGCTGTGGCTGCAGGTGCCCTTGGAGCTCCCAACCATCCCCACTGAGCCACGTCCAGCTGGGAGCTGCAAATCCAGGGACAAACCTTGCTTTGGGGTTCCACCTCAGCAGCTGGAGCTGGTTTTCCTGGTGCTGAGGTGGCAGAGGCTGTGTGAGACTGGTGGGATGTCACTCCAGCCCTGGGGCAGCGTGAGGAAGGGGAAATTGCTGAGTAAAGCCAAAATTACATCAGGAGAGGTCCTGGGTTGTCTCCTGTAGTTCCCTGCTGTCACTGATGAAGACTCCATGGATATCTTGGCTGGAATCTCCCAGTGAAAAGCTTATGGTGAGCTTAAAAGAAGGAATTTGGGTCTGGGTCTGCCTCACAGGAGGGTTTTGGGACTGCTTGATCACAGCCAAGTGTCTGGGAGGGCTCAGTGACAAAAACTTCCAGCCTTGTGAAGCTCAGATGGATATTTTTTGTATGGGATCATCCTGCAGGTTGTTTTTAGCCAGACCTCGTTTACATTTGTGTTTTCTGGGTGGGTGAGGGAAGACCAAAAGGAAATTTGGTTTTTGCAGTGTATTAATGCAGCTCCTTTCCGGGGCTCCTGAGGTTTCAGGGTTCCTCTGCAGGGGAAGGAGGAATCAGCACCGTCAGCTTTTCTACTTTTCTACCTTTTCTCCCATCTTGAGCTCACAGGAGAGGTTTGGTCAAGGAAAAGTGGGGCTGGTGAGACTTGGGGATCATCTAATCCATCCCCTGATCCCTTTTCCTCGTGATTATATCACACTGTGATGGAAGTCCCCAAAATCCATCTCCAACGTGGCTCCCATGCACTCAGCAGTCTGTTATTTACCCTCAGCATTAAAAGTTTATCCTAAGAAGAAATTTAAACCTCTTTCTCCCTCTCTTCAACTGCAGCTTCACCCTGTTTCCCTCTGCCCTGCCTCCCATGGCCTGAAGGATAATTACCCTCTTCTCTTCTCAGAACAACCTTTTACATAAGAGAAATCTGCTCTATCTCCAGCTCAGAAAACTCTTCCCTGGGCTGGCAAAGGTCAGATGAAATTGCTTTTCTTTGAGGCTTGGATTTCCTAAGCTTCCCATCCATCTCCTGGATGTGCTGGGTGTTGATACAGAGCCTGAGGTGAGGTTTTGTTCACCAGAATTCCACTGAACAATTGAATTCCCACACCCTGCTGGGGCAGGATGGTAAAAATCAGGACTCTAAAAGTCAGGCTAAGTCCATACCTGTGCGTCAGAGCCACGAAGTGGTTTTTTTTTGTGGCAGAGCTCTTTGCTTTGGCTGGGGAAGGGACCTGCCACTGTCACCAACCTTTCCCCAGCTGGCTTTGGGAATAAAAAGTGCTTCCCAGTGGGATCTGCTCGTGCCCTCTGGGGCTGGCACCAATGCAGTTTATTCTCCCTGCTTGGAAATCAGTAGAATCCCTTGTCCTGGGAAGCTCTGGGTCTGGTTTTATGCCTTGAGCTTCGAGCAGCGATTTGCAGTCGCTGTCAGTGCTGACAGCTGCAGCTTTCCACATGAGCTGGGAAAATATGCAGGAATAAACGGCTCGTGCGTCTCCTTCCCGAGCCTGGCACGGCTCTCCTGTCATGTTTTCCCCCAGTACTCGATGTTTGCAAGTCTCTCTGCTTTAAGTCAGATCAGCTCCAGGAAACAGAGCACACGAGAGCTACAACTTTCTCTCGCTCCCTCTCTCTTCCCTCAGCCTGAGTGTTTAATTTGCTCCTGACTCTGCTTGAGCAATTTTTTGAGAGCATAGTTTATATTTGCCTATGCAAATCAGCAAAGCAAATATGCTAAGGAGCTCCAAAGATAGATCAGGATGTCTCAGCACATGCCCAGCCCACAGGAAAATCATCCCAGGCCATTTCTGGTCTCTGTTAACCCTTCTGCCTTCACTGCTTTGGGGTTTTTTTGGCAGGGAGGTGCTGTCCCACCTCTTGGGAGCCTGTGGCGTGGCTGTTCTGCACCAGGAGCACATGCATTGTTGTGTATTCAGAAATCAGTTGTCTTCCGTGTCCTTTTATTGAAGAACAAGCAGTTCCAGGAGCTGCAGGAGTCACAGCCAGCTTTCCTTCAGCCCCATGATTTATGTTGGACTCTCTGGTGCCTCGAAAAATTCTGCTCTTCTGAGGCTCTGGGCATGGTTGGAGAGTTCATAAAAATCCTCTTCCCTCTGGGTGCTCTCTGAGCTGGGCCCAGTCGTTGCCTTGTCTTTAGGGGCAGGGAAAGAATTTGACCTTTCTCCTTGAGTTCCTGCCAGTGGTTATAAAATGGCAAAAAAATGGATTTTCCTTGAAACTGGTGGATGGTTCCAACATCTCCTGAAGAACCCTGGTTTCCTAATTTGATTTGCCCTCCCTCCACGAGGGGAAATGAGCTGCTTGTCATTCACGGGGCTGACAAACAGCTCCTGCAGAATAAGCTGTTCAGCCGGAAACATTCCGGAATAGCACGGCCACACTCCTCTGGAGCACAAGTGACTTCACTGGAGAGTAATTACTCCACTTTGGAAGAATGCTAATTACTTTGGAGAGGGTTTTTATCCTGGAATGAAAACCTGCTGTCGCAGTGTCCTTTGGGAGGCGTGAGGGAATTGTTTCTCCACTCCAGATGTTTTCAGATGAGGTCTGAAAAGGCGCAGGGGCTGTTGTGGTGCTGAACCTGGGGAAGGAGATGGGGTTTGAGCAGCTCTCTGGGATGTTTTATAGCAGGGTTGATTTAACCTCGGAGCACGTGGAAGACGACACAGCTTCTCAGTGCTGTTTTTAGCTGAGTTTCCTCAAGAAATGAGCCTTACATAAGCAGTGTCTGCATCCATAACTTCTGCACCATTAACCACTCCAGCCGTGTTTAGCACAGCCCAGGAGGGGTCAGGGGTTGGGGTTGCGTGTCTTTGGGTGCTCAGAGAGATCCTGTGCAGAGGGAGAGGCTGCAGGATGTCATTATGCTTCTAAAGCATGGAATTACCTGTGGGATGGGATGGCTGAACGTTCTTCCCCTTGAAAGGAAAGCCCTTAAATGGCAAAGCCCATCACACCACACCCCCAGGACTGATTTACGTGTTCACGATTTTATTCTTGGTGGTTTAAATCTTCAGCAGCCCCACAAACTCTTCTCTCAGACTCTGAGGAGGAAGAGCTGCTGCTCATCCTCTTCCTCCTTTGCTGTCCCAGCCCAGGCTTGCTGGAAGCCAGAACATTTCCCTTGCAGCCCTCCCACTTGGGATTGTTCTCTTGGAGAGCTGCAGAAGGGGAAGGGAGCTCTGCAGCAGATCCCCAGACAGAGTCAGATGGCAGCTCGGGGTGGTTGTGGTGGTTCTGCAAATGTTTCACTGCACTCGCAGCCAAAAGCAATCTCAGTCTAGAGGGCTTTGCTAGACAAAGATTCTAAACCCTTCCCCCTCAGCTCTGCAAGGTCAGGGGCAGCCCTTGCTCCTGAGGACCTGAGTTGTCCAAACTCGTTGTCTAAATGAGCATTTTGGGTGGAGATTTGGTGGTTTTCACCCCACTGCACGAGGGAGGCAGGGCCTCTGAGTAGCCCTGGTCTGCTCACCTGGACGAGAAGGGAAAGAACAGAGGAGGAAAGTTCTGCTGCCTGACCTGAGTTTGCTTTGGGGTGGGGATTGCTCCTCACCTCCTTCTCTTGGTTAACTGAGGAGCCAGCCTGGATAATGTGCTCAAATTAACACCTTCTCCTGGGTTTTGGACATTTTAGTGAGTTGTCTCTGAGCAGAATATGGATCCATCTGCTGTGACTCTGCAGAATAACACAAAGGGGGAAGAGAGTATTGGAAAATGGGAAAATCAGCCCTGCTGGGGCATGGGGGCCACTTCTTGGTGTGGTGTGCACCCAGAGTGGAGAGGTTTGGGGGGAAAAGGACCTGTTTTTGTGTCCTGTCATCACAGCTCAGGCAGGGCTGCAGGCAGGTTTGTTGTTGTTCTCAGGGGTTTGCCCTCCTGGTGAGGGGGAGTTCAGCTCTTTTTGCTCCTGATTGTGCCACAGCTGAGCCAAATTCGGGGCAGAGGGACCTGACTGCCCCCGGGCACAGCGAGGTCACTCTGTCCCCAGCCAGAGCAGGACAGGGGACCCCCCCTTGTCCTTGTTCCAGCCCTGCCTGCTGCCAGGACAGCTGTGGGAAAAGGCTCTTTGAGGTGTCAGAGTGACCCTGCAGAGCCCTCTGCCTTGTCCCCAGTGTCCCTGCTGGTGCCTGGTGACAGCCAAACGCCTGCTGGAAGGGCTGGCACCTTCCAGGGGCTCTGGGATGTGTTCCCGGATCCAGGCACAGCAGGAAGGATTTTTGTTGTTGTTGGTTGGTTGGGATTTTTTGCATGTGTCAACATTAGAAAGCAAAAACCAGCCAGGGAAATGTTGAAGGCTCTCTTACCCAGCCCAGCTCTTGTGCTTTTATTTGTCAACACTTATTTTTGTTTCCTGACACAAAGTGGAAGCATTTGGTCAGTGTTTGGCTTGTGTCCCTGCTGCTTTCCCTGTCTCCTGCAGTGTCACTTGGAAGGACATTCCAGGCTTTTTTAGTCATTTCTGTCAGGCATGAAGCTGTAAAATATTTGGGTGGGGGGGTAACAGTGTTTTAATCTCAGGAGATGTTTTTTGTTTTCCTGGCTCCAGGGCTGCCCTTTGGTCGAGGGAATGTCCTTAAAACCTTCTGCAGAGCTGCTAAACTTCTGATCATTTACTTTAGCAAATGAGGTGATGGCACACAGGAGCTGGACAGAAGTAAAAATGATTTGGCTGAGCTGATGCTCAGTGGTCCAAGTCTTAGTTGGAGGCTTAATAATTTCAATGCAATTACCCTCATAATTATGGTCAGATAAATCAATGCTCAGAGATCAGGGGAATCTCGAATTTCTTTGTTTTGTTCTTTGTTGGGAGTGAAATCCTGTGCCAGGAGGGACGGGACTGTGACAATCTCTCCTGGGATGCTCCTCCTGCTGACCCCATGGTGGCACTGGGGGAATGGGACTGGGGGTTTATGTCAGGGAAAGCCTTTCTCCCTTTCTTGGCATCACTGGGAGAGCTGGGAGCCAGGATTTGGCCAAGCAGGGCTGGCAATGAGTGACCAGCACAGCCACAGTCACCAGTGTCCTGCTCTTCCCCTGGGCTGCACAGCTGGCACCTCCCTCAGTGGGAACCTGGATTTATGGATTTCACCTCAGCCTTGGCAGCTCAAGGGACCTTGATTTCCATCCTGAAGCTCTCCAGTTCCCAATGGCCCTTGCTTGCTTTATACCTCTTGTTTGTGGTCCTTTCCCCCTCGGACAGGTTCTGTAAATCATCCCTGCAGAGGGTTTCTCTTCCCTGCCCACCAGGGCAGGCTGGATCCAGGTGATGTGAATCCCTGGGCTTGTTCCTGCTTCCAAGCTGCTCTTCCATGCCTGTTTTCAGGCAGCTGAAGCTTGAAAGGATTGGTTTTGAGCAGTGGCTTGGAGCCTGACTGCTCGAGGGAGCTTCACAGTAGCCTTGAAGAATTAGCTAATGTGGTGAGATACGCTTGTCTGGTTACCCAAGCGCTTTGCTCCTGCTTTTCCAGAGAGGAGTTGCTGACTCCCACCACTGTGTGCTCTCAAATTGTGTTTCCTGGAATCTGCATCCTTTTCCAGGTGCCAGAACTCTGTTAGAGCAGAGGAGGGGGCATAAAAAGGGCCCCTCGGTTTAACAATTTCACCTCTGGGGTTGGTAAAAATTCCATCCTTGCCCCAGAACTTCCTCTGTGACATCTGCATTGTTCCATTCCTCCCACAAACCAACCCCAATTATCCTGCTGCTCTGGCTGCTTGTTCAAAGCCCCTCAGGGCAGCTGGTGCCTGGATATTTACTCCAAGCCAGAGCAGCCAGGTAGGAAATGTAGGTCCTAAAAAAATACCAATAATGAGGCTTTTCACTTTTTCTTTGCTGGCTTGGGTGTGTATCCCTCTTTTTAACTCCATCCTGAAAGATGAAGAGCAAAACTTCTGTATTTTTAGGGTTTTTTTTTGTACCCAGCAAGCTCTCTGCAGGGCCAGGTGTTTGGATTCACCAAGATCTGCTGGCTGGGATTGTCTCCTGGGTGAGGATCTGGAGGATGCTGCTGCCAGCCAGGGAGTTGTGCTGTCTGTACAAACTTTCCACGAGGCTTTGAGGGTTTTTCCTTTTTGTTCAGGGTGCTCTGAGTGTGGTTGTTCATGATATGAATGGGGCTTTGTGTGTGTGTATCTTTTATATATATGTATATCTTTGTGGTAGGAGACATGCTCTGGCATGTGTGTGCTCCTACTGAAGGTGATTTTATATATATTTATTTTATATTTAAAGGGTGTTTGCATGCACAGGGACCTCCTCAGGTAGTGCTGAGAGGGGCAGAATCCTTGCAGAAGGAAGTGACTGGATGGAACTTCTGCTGGGATGTAGGAAATGGGAATCAGCTCCTGCCAAAATCCAGTGCAGAGTTCAACAGGCATCGGGCACCAGAAAGCTACTCTGGGACATTTTGGGAAGTGTGGGGATTTTGTCTTGTCCTGAGTGGTGAGGTGTGAACAGACCTGGATAAAATATCCAAAAAGAAGGGGTCAACTTGTGGGGTCAGCTGGCAGGGCTGGAGTCCCTGTGACCACCCCCGAGCATGTTCTGCTCTCTCCATCCACATCCCGGGAGCATGGATAGATGTCTTTCTCTGTGCTGCCTCAAGAGCAGGATTTCCCACGAGGTTTGGATGTTTTGTGATGCTCTTGGGGTGTTACCTGTACTCCTCCCCACGTGAGAAGGCACTGACTGGCTCAGCTTCCCCAGAATCCTGGCACTGCACTCCCCTGCCCTTGAAGGCA
The DNA here is from genome assembly GCF_017639235.1 of Corvus kubaryi. NCBI lineage: Eukaryota > Metazoa > Chordata > Aves > Passeriformes > Corvidae > Corvus > Corvus kubaryi. The sequence goes on from NW_024581119.1 coordinate 1,957,550, forward strand.
AGGGGAGATGAAGAGATAGTGCCTGGCTGGCCACCAGGATGAGTGGTTTTCATTAAAAGTGTGTGAAAAGCCTTGCTGTTTTTCAGCAGTGATTAAATGAAAATATATGTACACACCAGAGACCTGGTGTCAGCCCTGTGGGCAACACAGCCCGAGATGAGAGACTGAAGAAATAAGAAATTGTCACTGATGTTATGAATTCACTGTGCCCCCAGGTCTGAGGGTTTTCCTTGATGACAATTTTTTAATATAGTGCATTGAGATTGCTTTGAAGCCAAGAATTCTGAGTGCAGTTGGCAAAAGGGGGGGATTTGCCATGCAGGGGCCTGGCACAGGGAGGGATTCCTTTCAGACAACTGTGAAAAGCAAACTGGGGGGGAACCTGAAAAGCACTTCAGGGCTCTTCTGCCTTCTGATGTTGAGCAATGACCAAAACTCTTGGGGGGGTGTGGGTTAATCTGGATTTTTAGCCCCTGGAGGTCAGGAGGGAACTCTGGAAGCAAAACACCAGATCTGTCTCCTTACAGCCAGTGGTGTTGCAGCTTTTTTGACCCCTTTGCTGCTCTCAGAATCAGAGATGCTCAACAAGTGAGATATTGTCCCACGAGTATTCCCTGCACCTCAGCAAGCTGCAAATGCAGGTGAGGGCTTGGGTGGGAGGCAGGTGTGCAGCTCCCCTCATCACTGGTGCTTGTTGGAGCTTTTTAGGCCAGCACAGACTTCTTTTCTTTCTCCTCGTTTTATAGCTCACCTTTAAATTCTCCTTAGAGAACAGAACAGGCACAAAGGCAGCTCAGGAAGGGCAAGAGACATCCTTGTCAAAATCCTTGGTGTCAAAAATAGCTGCCTGAGACGTTCTTCCTCCTGCTGCTTTAAGCTAAATTATGATCAGAACTTGCTGTCCTCGGGTTTTTACAGCTCAGTGTGCCCTTCCCTCCACAGCATCTCCCAGCCCCGGGTAGCTGCAGGGCCCGATGCCTTCCTCTCGTGTCAGACATCACAGGCAGCGAGTGCCGAGGCTGCAGAGTCCGGGGCTGCCGGATCAAACAGCCCTTAATGAATGTCGAACCAGGGGCTCCATTAGTGCCGGCCTTGGAGGGCTGTGAAAACCTCTGTGCAGTGGGGCAGGAGGGAATGTGGGGTCACTGGTGCTGGAGGAACGGGGACAGGGCTGCTTGGGGTGTGCAGCTGCCCAGCTCAGCCCCTTCACAGGTGAATCTGAGCAGTTCCTTGGTGGCTTTATGCTCATTTTAGGGCAGGGCTGGTGGTTGCCTTTTCGGCTGCTCCTCCCTTGCTTTCCCTCTTCTGTACCTCCTTAAATCTTCAGGGTGAGTTCTGCCCAAACTTGATCCCGTTTTATCCTCCCCTTGCTGAATCAAAAGCTGTATTTGCAGACCTTCAGGTGCTGAAAGCAGCAGCCCTCTGCTTATTTTCTCTTTTTTCCTCTGCACAAGTCAGCTCCTGACTCGCACAGAGGGCCCAGGGATGTGCCAGGTCACGCCATGGGGAGCTGGTGCAGGGCAGGGTTACCTGGATTATCCTCCTGTGTGCTTTGCGTGGGATCTCTGCTATCGATCCCAGGTTCCCAGATCCCAAAATGCCAGAGGATTTTGAGCCCTGAGGGTTTTCTCTCCTTCACTAACCAGCTCTGATGCCCTTGCAGACACAGCGTGGGTGCTCTGCAGCAGCGCCTGCTCATGCTCTGTGTGCTTGGTGAGGATCTGGCTCTCTCTGCCCGAGCAAATGCAGGAATTCTGCAGCTGGGAGAGGCTGGACTGAGTACCCTGAGTAGGAAAAACCTCAGTGATGTGCTGAGGAGATTTTATTCCTTTGCTCAGCACTGGCTGAAGGAGTCCTGGCTGGGAGGCAGCTGCCGAGAGGGCTCTGAGAGGCTGTGGGAGCACAGCTCTGTGCAGGGGGGAGAGGGATGGAGAAGGACCAGGCTGTGAGGGTATTAAAAACCTCCCTGCTGGAGGTGCCCTGTGCCTCCGGCCCTACGGGAAGAGCAGGAGAGCTGGGCCTGGCTGTCCTGGGCTGAGGTGATCAATACTTTAATCAACAGCGCAGGCGGAACTTGCCTGAACAGGGAGGAAAAGAATCCCAGAGATGAATTGGAGTGCTGGAGCTCCCCCGTATGAATAATTAAACCACTGAGGCAGGCAGGAAGGGGCAGGTGGGGGATGTAGCCCTGTCAGGCTTGAAACAAGGACGATCTTCATGCTGGAATGTGCGGTGTGGCTGAAGAGGGAACTGGGAAATGCCAATTTAGCGGATTGCTGTGACCAGTGGATTATTTGTCACCCTTCCCTGGGCTGAGCTGCCTCTGGCTGCTGTTCCTTGCTCATCCTGGAGCCCCTCAGGGATGACTCAAAATGAAAGCCCTGCCAGTGCTGTGCCTTTCTTGATGCTCTTGCTTTTCCCCTTTATATCAAGAGGATTTGTCTCTGTCCACAATGTTCCAGGCAGATGAGATCTAACACAGAATATGAGGCTTGCATGGTCCCAGGGCTCCTGGAAATCAGCCTGACAAACTTCAGATGCCCAAAGGTGTTGTTTTGAAGTGTGAATGGACTGGCACAGGCAGAAGAAATCCCTTAGAGCCTGTGAAATCCATGGAAGGAAAGGGAACGTTTTGGGGCTCAGGCATTGTCAAAGCCATGTGATTTTTTTTTTTTTTTTTTTTTTAAAGGATTACCTGAGTGTAGAACCCTGGGGGGATAAGGAAAAAAAGGCTGTTCTGGAGTGGTTCTGGAGTTTTCTTTTAATTTCAAAGCCAAGGGCAAAGCCTGCCAATGTAAGGATTTTAATTAGGGTGAATTTAAAGCTTAGAGGATGGGAAGGTGGAATTATCTGTAAATAAATAACTCTTGAAGTCTTAATGTACAGCATTAATAGAGAGGCTTGAGAGGGAAGAAGTGTGTGAAAACCCTGCTGGGGAACATGGAATAAATGCAGGAGAACAAGGGATGGGTTTCAGTGCTGCCACAAGGAACTTGTTCAGCCTCTAAAAGGCCCAGACAGTTTGTGATAAGGGATGAGATCTTCTGCTGCCAGCGAAGAAATATTGGCAATAAAACTGCTTTTAGACTGTCCCATGATGTGATTAATTTCCTAGATTCTATTTCTTTTCCGTGATGAATTGGAAATCCCATTTCCCATTGATTTTCTCAGTTAGAGGGACCCTGCCTGCACCGAGCAGTGAGCTCATCACAGCAATCCGAGCTACTCACACCTGCCTCAGCCCCATGATTCCCATCAGTGGGAGTTTAGTTCCATTTGGCAGCTTTCAAAGGACCACACCACACCCCTCAGACCTGTAAATCATCAAATCCCCTCCTCCAAAGCGTGTTCAGCTCGAGTTGCCTCCAGTTTTACATCCCCAGAGCCCTTGGTCAATAAGTTTTCCTCTGCACCCCTCTCCCCAATAAATTGGCCTCCAATTAACTCCTTGGAGAACATCCAGATAAAATTGTTGTGGTTCCTGTTTTACTTCTCAGGGAGAGGAGATGAAGATTGCTTTTTAAAAGCCTCATGCAAATGTGCAGCTCTTGCTGCTGTTCAATAAAGTTGATCATTTGACTGAGGAAGTATCAATGCAATTTTCCACACCACTGACTTAAAGATTGGCTCTGGGTGGAAGTGCAGTCATTCCTTTCTCTCTCATTTGTGTGGGGAGCAAACAAAAGGGAAGAAAACCTTCTGTTGTCTCCCTGATAAATGTTATTGTATCGTAAATAAATTTCTGGAATGCTGCCCCAAAATAGGCAGCACCACTGTATTTTTGCAGGTTCCCTGTTGCATCTGTGCCTCAGCTGAAAGCAGAACTTGGGAATGTCTTTCCAGCCCATTACATTTCCCAGTGAAATATGTGGGAATTGCCTCGGATGTTCGTGGGAAGCCATCAGGATGTAAAACACCTGAAAATGAAATATTAACTTTGCCACCCAAGCCAGTAATGGCTGTTATGTTTTGTATTATAACACATTAGGGTGAAGTTCCTGCCTAAGAAAGAAATAAATTAAAAAATCCCCCAGCTCCCATCCTGGGAATGGCACACTGATGGGAGAGGATAAAATTGGAAAGTTGGGGGGGAAAAAAATATAATATATTCACAGTTTAGATGACAGTGAATATAAAGACAGACTGAGCTTAAGTGGAAGTTGCAAAATATCCTTGGGAAGTCTTATTCCCTCCAGATTGCTGCCAGATATCCTGGAAAGTGTGTATTTGTAGCGGGAGAGAAGCAAAACCTTATGGATCTGGGAAGTAAAAGCATCTCTGTTGCTGTTTAGTTCATGGAATTGTCAGAAAAGCTCAATATTTGTCCCTTTTTTGAGCAGTTTCCTGGCTGTGCTGACGAGGGAGGGTGGATATTCCTGGAAATCTGTGCTTCCCTGAGCACTGGGATGTTCCCTGCCCTCCCCTCAGCCCAGCTGGTGCAGGTGATCTGTCACCGGGGGCAAGGGATGAGCATTGCTGGGAAAGCTCCAGCTCTGGGTCTGTGACCCCTCCCTGCCTCCTGCAGCCCCCAGGCAGATGCTGAGGGATGGATCTGTTAAACCCGGCCTGGGAGGTGCTGTTTGAGCTAAAAGCATCATCCATAACTCCCCTGGAGGCCTTTCCCGGCCCAGCTTTGTTTGCAGCATGTGCCGAAATTAATTTTTAATTGCAGGCTCGTGGGGGAAGAGCCATGGAAAGCAAACAGAGGGAAGTGCAGGCAGCAGCTGCTTTGGAGATGTGTGGAAAAGGCACTGCAAGGTCTCCCAGGTTGGTCAGAGAGGAAAGTTTTCCAGGTGAAGAGTCCCACGCGGGGATGGCTCTGAGGAATAATGTTTTGGAGGAAAGCAATCAATGATGATGAAATAGCAAATTATTTCCCGAGCATTTTGTGCTGTTAAGGATGCATAAAGCAGAAGAGGAGATAACCATCCCCATTAATAATGATTAATCCACCCCTGTCAGCAGCTGGATCCTCACTACCTGCCTAAACCAGGCCCTGGACTGTAATTTAACACTCAGAATTGAGCACAGGCTCTATTCAGCACTGTTGTTTTGTTGTTCTTTGTTTTGACAAACGTTATCAATGAGTGTTTGTAGCTTCTCGCTCAGCTGTGGGGGTACAGACTCAGTGCACGTGGTGCTCTGCCAGGGGTTTAATGTGATTTATCTGGGATGATGAGAATAATATTCCTCATCTGGAATAATCATAATATTCCTCATCTGGCGTTGGAGGTGCCTTTAAAAGCTGTGCCATCTCCAGGAGGGCTGTGGGGCTGAGCTAGGGGTGGCAGGGAGGCACCACTGACACCCTCTGTGCTAAAAATCAAATTATTATTGAGGCTTTTTAATCTCTGCAGTGAGTGGAGCGCACTCTGGCTGATTGCTTCCAAGGAGAAAATGGAATTTATTTTCTTTTTTTTATTTTTTTTTGGTCTGTATTGGGATTTTTGGAGCACCCAGGAGTTGTCAGAACAAGGGGGTGATAATCCAGCAAGGGAGAAGGAGGACAGGGAGCTGCCTGGCAGCTGTCCCCAGCCCAGAGGGGACATGGAGCACTGCAGTGGGCCTGGCCTGGGGGGAAGCAGGAAAAGTGGGTTAGGGGAGGGAAAAGAGTAGGAAAAAATTAGAATTCCTATTGGGGAAGGTGGTCTGTCCCCTGTAGTCCACTCCAGAGAAGCCACCACTGTGCCCTGAGTGAATTAATGTGGAGTCCAGAAGTCTGCAAATCTGCGACTTCACGGAATAGAATCATCCTTTAGAGGTCGGAGAAGTTCTTTAATATTGAGTCCAGCCATAAACCTAATACAGCCATGACCACCACTAATCCAAGTGCCCCATCCACAGCGCTGTTAAATCCCCCTGGGATCTGTTAAATCCCCTGTGCCAGGGCTGGACAACCTTTCTGGTGAAGAAAATTGTCCCTAAAATCCAGCCTAAACCTCCCCTGGTGTACCTTGAGGCCTTCTTCCCCCCTCATCCTATCACTTGTTGCTTGAGAATAACAAAAAATTATGATTTAACCATCTCCTGCTTTTCATAATTAATTTATCCACGCGTTAAATGCTGTTTAATGTGAATTTGTAAATTTATTCAGGTATATTTTGCTGATTTTTTTGTGTAACTGGTGGGTGATTCCTTTCTCCTTTAGCTTTTAAAACCTTGCTTTTGGTGGCTGGGTCTGAGTTTTAAGCTTGGCTTTTGGTGCCACAGCTCTCACAGCAAACTCTTGGCTTCAAGGTGCCTCTCTGAAGTGCACCAGGCAAAGCTTTGCCTCTGTGACAAGGGAAAAATAAAAGGGTTTTTTAAAAATGACTTTGAGAAGAGGGAAAACTCCTGACTCCTTCAGGAAAGGGGGAATTGCACAGATTTTAAGGAGTGTGATTAAGGATCTGCTTGTCCTAGGTGAGACTTCCTTGCCCTGGTGTAGTAATTAATAATTCTTAATAGAGAAAATTAACACAAACCAGGCAAAACCTTTGGAATCAGATGTCATTTGAGGCCACCTGCTAAAATTGGCCGCAGACACACTCCCCCTTTGGGGCTAAAAATGCCTCTCCCCACCCTCAGCCCCATCTGAGACGTGACTCAGAAGTGACAGAGATGTGTGGATTTATTGGCAGCAGCACAGCCAGGAAAGAGCTCCGAAGGAAACAGCTCCAGCTCCCAGCCCAGAATCCCTGAAATAACGAGGGACCATCCATTTGGGAAAGGCTGCTGCAGGAATTGGGGCACTTGGAATGCTGCTGCTGATGTCCTAACGCATTATCAACTCTGAATTTTGAGCAGCAGCCTCGCTGTGCACTTGAGTTTGACTGCAGCTCCTTTCCTTCCATCCCTGGTCATTCCTCACGTGGAAAGTATTGATTCCATTTGCTGGAGCGGTCGTTCCCTTAAATATTTTTTCCATAACGTGGGGTTGAACACGCTCCCCGTGGCTCCTGCAAGCCCTGTGTTTCAGTGGCACCAGTGAGGTAATTTGGTTTAAATTGAATTGGACTCGGCAAAACAGAGAGTGGAAATTGAGGAAGGGAACAGAGAACTGCAGGGTTCTGTTGGAGGGGAAGGAAAGCAAAGGGAGAGAGTTGGTTTTTTTTTTGGTTTTTTTTTGGTTTTTTTTTGGTTTTTTTTTGGTTT
>NW_024581119.1:1964783-2034451 GCF_017639235.1 Corvus kubaryi
TTTTTTTTTGTTTTTTTTTTTTTTTCTCCCTGAAGGAGAGAAAAAACAGGAGGAAAAAGCAAGGAAAAGCAACAAAAGTCTAAAAGGGGGAAATACCAGTGGTGACTTGGCTGTTGGGAGTGCTGGGATCAGAGTGCAGGGATGTGAGGGTGCTGCTTGGAACACACAACCCCTGTGCCAGGCAAAGAAAATGGAAACTTTCCTCCTGAATTTTGCCCTAAAAGGTGAATTTCCCAGTTCACCAGCCTTTGAAAGGAGGGAGAAGGGGACATAGTGACAGATTTCCGTGTCCTGAGCAGTGAAGTGAGAGCAGCCTTTCCATCCCCGTGTTGCTTGGGATGCCTCCAGGTGTTCAGGCACCTCTCTTGACCTAAAGATGGAGCTTTTATGTTCAATGTAATTTCTCCAGGTCTGTGGGAGCACTGAAGTGATTCCCTCTCCATCCTCTCCCCCTCTAGGACACCCCTCAGGCAGGCCAAGAGTGCTTTAGACCACTCTGTACATGTTTTATTTCCTTCCATTCTCTGTTCATTTTAATTTTTTTTCTATTTTTTTAAATAGAAATCTTATTTTGACTTCGATCTGATTTCCCTGCCTAATTGACAGGGAGTCAATTATCCCTCTGAATGCGACTGTCACACACTCAGCAGCAGGAATTGTCAGGTGTCTCTTTTGGTGGGGGGGGGGGGGGGGGGAAAAAAAATGTCACCTCTCTATCCTCCCCTTCCCCCATTCCCTTTGGGTTTGTTTCCCCTCTCAGGTTTGTTTTATTGAGGTTTCCATTTGAAAACAGGGAAGGAAAACAAGGAAGTGTTGGGTAATGAGGGGGCAGGAGAGGGTGAGGTGCAGTGGGGATTATTTTAATGGACTCCCTTTAGGAGGGGCTGTTGCTGCCTGTCAGGTTCCCCTCGGACTGGGGACATTTCCTTCTCTTTTGGGTAATTTCTGTAAAATTTTTGGGAAATTCTGTCCCTGTGAGTGAAGGAGGTGTTTGGGAGTCACCTTCCCAGTGCACCAGGAGCACCTAAACCAGCCAGGAGCTGTTTGAGTCCGGGCCATCCCTGATGTGCAGCTTATTTTGGGATGAATAATGGCTGGAAAACTCCCTTTATCCAGCCCTTCCTGCTCCCGTGTGCCTCGAATCCAGTGCTTGCTTTAGGGAGTGGGGGGGTCTGGAGAAGCAGCATCGTTATCCCCACGGGAATCTGGAGAGAAGGAAGCCACAGAGAGCCCAGGAATTGCCATTGTCCTCTCATTTCGCTCCCTGGAGGGCACCGAGAGCGGCTAATGGCATCTTGATATTTAAAACCCAGGCAGGAGCTGAAGCCGCTCGGTTTTTCGCGGGTGCCTGACATTTGGGAGAGCTGTTATGGGATAAATGCTCTGGCGTGGAGCTGATGAGGTGTGAGGACCTCCAGCTATGAGGGGATCATCGGCCGGGCTAACAGAGCTGATGAGGCACTCTGAACGAGCTGCTGGGCTCGGGAAAAGGGGCATCAGCCTCTGTCTTCGCCCTGTGGGAGTGGGAATTTTGCTGGCTGCTTCCACTGAACCCCCCCAAACTCAGAGCAGCTCCATCTCACCAGGGATCTCCATTTCTGGGTGATGTTGAAGGGGCTCTTTTAGGAGTTGAGCCTTTAAAAAGGACGCAAGGGTGGCTCAAAGACACGGGAATGAGCACTGAAATGCGTGCAAGGGCCTTGGCTTCAGTGCTCTCGACATTTCCATGTGCCTGGTAATTAAATTGTGAGTCAAAGGAAGGAGCCCAGCTCTTCTAATAGCAGGGAAAAGGAGGCAATCGTGGAACTTCCATCTGTCTGCAAGGATCCATCAGCAGCCCTGAGCCGTGTGCCAGGCTCAATTAGACTAAACAGGATCAAAGGGCAGCTGGGGTAATAAATATCCCTGCAGAATCAAGCTGGAGTCTTCCCACTCACTGCTAGAAGGGATAATAATCATTAGTGAGCTGGTGGGAGATCCACATCCAGGGAAAGCTGGGCTTGGGAAGGGGGTGATGTTTTATTAGGGAGTAAAAATCCACCTTCTCCTTGCCCAGCAGGCTGCTGTCATTCCCTGGATTGCTCTCTGGGGTTTGGGGAAGGACTACCCAGCCCTATATGGACTGTGGGGCTGTGATGGGGGAGAGGTGGCCCAGGTAATTGGGGAAGTGTTTAAAGTGTACACAAGGTAATTGAGAGCTGCTATAAAACCCCGGGCCAGGCGCAGAACCTCCTCTCTTCTAATGAGGCACGAGGTGGACAGAGATTGAGTCTGACTTGCAGGGAATTGCTTTGCTCTCCTGTTTTTAGGGCCCTCTGTGTGCTCATGGAAAACCTTCCTGCAGCAGCAGCAAAACTTTTGTGACACATTTCCTATAGGAAACATAACACCAATTGTGTCTGGGAAAAACAAAAAGCCCAACTAAAGCCTTTTCTGCCTCAACAGCAAATAAAGAGGGAATCGAAATACTTTAGTATCAAGGCTCGCTTTCCATCAGATTTCCTCCTGCCCTTGCAAAATGATACAACAACAAAAAGTACCTGAAGGGAAGGAGCATTTTCAGAGGTGCCTGTTGTGTTACCTGAGCATGGGTTTGATGATTCCAGCTGTTCTGCAGGAATTGTTACCAAGGGAAGCGCCTGGCTGGGGTGTTTCACTCCCTGCTCGGGTTTGATCCCTCCCTGTGAGTGAATTTTAGGAAGAGCTCGGTGGCTACTGAGGCAGACAATCAACTGAGCCCTCTTTCCAGCAGCTTTTTCTCTCAAGGGCAGGGTGAGGCCTCTCCAGGGGATAAGAGGGCACTGTCTTGCCCCAAAAAGTCAAACCTCTTTTCCTGGGGAATGCTTGTGGGGGTGAAATGCTGTGTTGAGCATTTTGGACCGACCTGATGTGGGGTTTTAGGCCAGCCTGAAGTGAGGATTTTAGGCCATCCTGAGCATGTTGTTAGACTGGCCTAAAGTTTCATAGACCCACCTGAAGTTTTAGACCACCCTGACATGATCCCAGCTCTTCTCTCTGCATCCCTTGGCTGCAAGGTCCCCAAACCCAGTGGCAGTGCCTGTATGGAAAAGAAGGAAGAGCCCCACACCTGGGGTCACTGTGGCTTTTAGGAGCACCCAATCTTGTTGCCCATAAATGTTTTTCACTGCTGCATCTCTTTACTTCCCTGGGTTTTTTTGGGGTGAGTTACCACCCAGCTCCACGTGCCAGGGAAATATTTCTCCTTCTCTTTTCTTCCTCCCCAGGACAACAATTGAAAGCCAGTAAAGCCAAGCACAAACTCTGCAAGTGAGCACCAAACTGTTCCCTCTTGCTTTGCTGTGCTCAGGATCTCCCCCTGTGCCCATCTGGTGCTTTTTGGCTGGGGCTGAGCTCTGCTCTGTCAGCAAAGAGCTGGGATTAACAAGTCCCAGCCTTGATTTAGTGCTCTGGGAAGTGACCACAATATCAGAGAGTGAATAGGTCCCAACTTTTGCTAAAGAGCAAGCGAATTCTGCCTCTGAGAGCACAATTTATCGACTCAGCATGCTCTTGTCTGACACTGTTGTCTAAACCTCCCATTTTTCACCTTTTTTTAGCAATTTATTTGCGCGGCGCCTTTTTTCCCCCACGCTGCTCCACGCAAAAAATCGCATTAAAAGCAATGCTGAGAACGCTTTAAACCTATGCAGTTTACAGCACATGAAAATATTTACCTGGTGTCGCTGCTTCCTGTAAATACTGTGGGGTTTGATGCATTTTTTCCCGTGGTGTTATCACTGTTGTGGAGCTCTGCCTGTCAAGTTGCAGCACATTTGCATAGGGATTTGCTAATTGACAGCTTTTAAGCTGCTAGGGAACAAGGAAAGAACTTATTTCTCCCCGTGTCACCAGCAGTGCACTTTATTTTCTTGCACGTAGTTCAAAATATCCTTTTTTGTTCATGTAATTAAAATTCAGTTGCTCGTTTCCTTGGATTGCACACTGCTGGTTGTCCTGAAGTCATTTATTTTCTAGTGATATTTTGTATTTCTGTCAGAAAACTTCACCTCTCCCGTCCTTTGTACCTGGCGCATCGCAAGTTTACAGAGGTTACTTAGGAATTTTGGGGTTGGTTTTTCCTCCAGCTCCACGCTGGAAAATAAAAATATAACTCCAAACCCTCCCTTGTAGTGAATTTCCCCCCCAAAAATTTATCCTTAAACCCCTCCTCACGTGCAGCATTTCTCCTCCTCTGCCTGCTAGATGTTGATAATCATTCAGAAATGGATTTGAGGAAGGCAAAAGAAATCAGCAGCACCAAGTGTTTATCCAACAGCTGTAAATTTTAATGACCACCCTATTTTGATGTCCTTGTTGGGGTTTTTCCCTCTTTATTTAGTTGGAGTTACCTTGTCTCAGTGGTTTCTGCTATAAAGGAATCCTGGTTTTCAGGGTATTCCTGCTTTATGACAAGGGAAAACTAATTAAAATTAATGGAATTATGGGAAGAGAGGAAGAACCTAAAAAAAATAAACCACCCCCAAAATCCCAGCATCACCCAAATGATGGCCCAGGGCAGAATTCTTAGACAAGATCAAAAAACAAACTCAGCTTGGTCAAATGTTTTTCCTCTTCATGGTTATGTAATTTCTCTGGGTCTTATGATGAATAATGACAAAAGTACTGCATTTTAAAAAAAATTTGGAATAAAGGTGTGAGCTCTGATGGGTTTAGGAAGTGTTTTATCCCTAAATTAGGAAGAATAGTTTCCTTTTAGGGTTTTAGTTTGGGGGTTGGTTTGGCTTTTTTTTTTTTTGTTGTTGCTCTGGATGATCCCTGTCCCAGCTATGGATGCAGAGAGATGTTCAGGATTCTGGATTTCCTCCCAGGACCTCCACACTGAAGAATTTTGGATGCTTTATCCCTTTTTTGGTGAAGAGTTGGAAATAGCTGATTTAATTCTTCTACTCTCACAATTACACCTGATATAAGGGTGGAGGGAAGGTTGAATATTATCCCGAGATAACTTGCAATATAATTTAGAATAAGGAATCTAACTGGTGTTGACTAAAACAATTCCTGAGCTTTGGCAAGTTGGATTAATGATTTTCAGCAGGGAAAAAAAATAGGCATGAAAAAGCAACTTTAGGTGCTTCAGTTTTGGCTGGCACACTAAAAAAATGATTTTGCACAGAGCCCAAACTCCAGTGCTCTCTTTTTCTATGTTAAACCTCTTTTAGGAGGAATTCAGGCTTTAAATTAGGAGTGACCAGGGACAAGAATCAGGGGGATGAGCTCTGCCTGTCTCAGGAAAGGTCCCACTGCGACCTTTTATTTTCCCTCCCTGGGATTATTTCCCGTGGCTGTTCCTGCCTCCAGAGGGATGGGAAATGCTGATGCTCCTGCTTCCCCTGCTGGCAAGAAGGATGGCTGGGAGTATAAATCCTGAGCTGGAAACTTGGGAATTCCCAGAGGGCAAATCCTCCCCTCCTCCTGTGCTGCTCTGGGGACTCAGCAGGTCCCAACCCCTTTTTATGCCCCCGAATTGTGGAGGCTCTCGGAGCAAATCCTTCCCCAGCGTGAGGATTTGAGATTTTTCCAAAGGGCTGATGTGGCTTCTATGGAATAATAATGATGCCATGGAGAGGGAGCAGGACTTGCAGGGGGAGGTTTTGGGGAGCAAACAGGGAATTAGAGCTGGAAAAAGGAGCCTCCCGAGGCACATCCCAGCAGATCAGTGTTGCTTGGCAGCTCTGCCAGTGAGCCCCATCCCACTGGGGTGCTGTTTCTGAAGGCTGATGTGTGCTCAGCCTGCTCTGCTGGGTTGCTGAGCCCTGGATTCCTGACAGGCGCATGGCAAAAGGGAAATTAGCAATGGATAAAGCGAATTAAAGCTAATAAAAATAAGCGTCCGGCTGGATAATCCTTCCATTACAGCCCAGCTTTGCAGTTTGGGGAATATCCTGCGTGGAAAGGTGGTTCCAAATGCAGGAGGCCTTGGGGAGAAGAGCCTGGGGTGTTGATGCTGAAAGATTTTGGCCCAGTGGCACCCAGAGATCGTGGGGATGCTCAGGGCACCGAGCTCAGGTGTTCAACAGCTTGAATTGGAGAGCCAAGATTGTCTTGGTGAGGAGAATTTTGAGGTGGAACTGAGGAGTGCTCCCTCCACGGATGGGATCTGAGGGGATGCTGCCCCTCCATGAAATCAGAGAGGAAAGCAGGGAAGGCTGGGTGCCTGTGGTCATCCAGGAACTGGGAGAGGGGCTGGAAGTTGGGAGTGGCTGCAGGGCAGAGAGGAGGGCACAGGGCAGAGCCCTGAGCCATCCCTTTGTTGGAAAATGCCCAACAAAGCCCTTCAGGTTCTTTGTTCCCTTGTCCTCCTGCCGTTGAGCTCTCCCTCAAAGCTGTGCCTGCTGGAAAATGTTTCTCTGCTTGTGGTTTCATCCTTCCCATTTACACCTAGACAGGATCTGCTTCAATTTCTCCCTGTTTTTTTTCTCCAGCACAAATTTCAGAGCTCCTGGCTCTGTCCCACTCCTGCCACTGACTCAAACCCTGCATTTGACCAATGCATTTCTCTGCTGTTTTGTCTGGGATCTCTCTTGGGACAGATCCACAGGTTCTCCAGGGCTTTGGGGACTTGATTTGTGAGTGTTTTTAACAAAACCCAACCTTTGGAGTTATGGATTTGAAGAGATGAGCCCTGAGAGCCTGACCACTCGAATCATCCAAGCCAAGCTTTTCCCCAGCGAGGGCTGTTGTGGAGGGGAATGGTTCTTTCCCTCCCACATAAAAGCAGGAGCTCTCAAATCCACCTCCTTGGAGCCTGTAATTTTGCACCTATCTTAGCTGTGCTTTGGCTGGGATTTATGGCACAATATAAGTTTATTTTGGATAGCATCTTTCACACAAACACTGCCACTTGAAGGCTTTTCAGAGGCAAATAAAAGCGAGGCAGCACAGAGTACAAATTAGGGAGAGCGGTGCTTTGGAGGTGTGGGCTGGGGAATACATTTGAGGCTGGCAAATGAAGGAGAGAGGGAAAAGCTGGAGCACGGGAGAAGCAAAATATATTTAATTTGGAGGGGTTTAAAACGAGCAGGACGTGTGGAGTCGTGTGAGAGAGGCTGGGGGTGAAGGTGTGTGCTTGGTGGATGGGGTTTGAGGATGGAAGACAGCATTCCTGAGAGAGGGAGCAGCTGGAATAAAAATCTGGTGGAGGCACTTTCACCAGCTGCATGTCTGGTGATGGAGCAGAGCTGGAGCCGAAGCTCCTCTGGCTGTGGTGTCTGTTCCCCAGTGACAGCTCTGATTTGCAATTTCCTGCTGAAACGGGCTGTGGGTGCTGCTCCAGCCTCCACGCAGGACTGCTGGAATATCTGTCATGTGCCTGGTGCCACTGGCACAGGAGAAGTGAGGGAGCTGAGGGCTTCAGCAGTGGAGTTGTCACCGCTGTCACACGGAGCTGGCTCTGCTGTGCAAGGACAAACCGAGCCTTGCTGAGATCTCAGACATCTCCGAGCCTGGCACTGCAGAAGGCTCAGAGTGAAGCTTCTCCTGCCCTGTGAAACCTCTGGATTTTAGGGAGCAGGGATGGCTCTGCTGTGTCTGAGTGAAGCCTCTCCTGCCCTGTGGAACCTCTGGATTTTAGGGAGCAGGGGCTCTGCTTTCCAGGGATGTTGTTCTGGCTGGGGCCCAGGTGTCCCAGTGCCAAGGCTTTGATGCCTCACAAATGCAGGGGATGAGGGGGAATGTGTGAAAGGCCACGAACACCCCCGGTGGCATGGCCCCAGCGATGGCTCTGTCCTCCCGGGGCTGCTCTGTGCGCCTGAGCCAAGTGGCAGCGCACAAATGTAAAATAATGAGGCAGCAGCCGAGAGTGTCGGGAGCAGGCGGGGAGGAATGAAGATGGATGAGTGTAGCTAAGAGACAATTTGAAAAGGGATAAATACAGGCAACAAGTTATTCACCGCGGCAATTTGTAAGGAGTGCTAAAAACCTTCAGACAGGATTGTTTCACAGCGCCTCGCCTTCCATTCGCAGCCTGACAGTGCTCATGGAGACGGTGCTGATGGATGGCTGCAAACCGGGCCCTGGAGCTGCTCCTCTGCTGCTGCTCAGCTTAACTCCTGTCGTGCTGCTGGGCTCGGAGGAGCAGCCCCAAGGCATGGAAAAGTGGGGGGTTGAGTGGGAAAAACCTGATCTGGGTGCAGGGGAATGGAGGGAAGAGCCAGGGGTACTGAGCAGGTTCTGTGGGATGGGGGAAGCTGCTGAAAGGGGATTTGGTTGGGATTTAATGGCCTGAAACACAGGGAAAGATGAGGAGAAGATGGAGAGTTTTCCTGCAAAGTAAAATGACTGAGGACTCGTCCAGAGAAACTGGGACTGCCTCATCCCTGGAAATGTCCAAGGGCAGGTTGGATGGGGCTTGGAGCAACCTGGGACAGTGGAAAGTGTCCTTAGGGATGGGACAAAGTGGGCTTTAAGGTCCCTTTAAACTCAGACCACTTCATGATTCTGTGATTCTTCTCTTGGTATCACTTCTCCTTCATCGTGGTTATAATCTGGGCTGCCCTTCCCACACCACATCCTGGGGCTGACAGGATTCCAGGGAATACCATGATGGCTGTAGAAGCTGGGGGGTGGGTGTAGAATCTATGCATAAAGATGTAATTAGATTAAATTTAGCATTTATTTTCCTTTCTAAGGAAGGAGAGGAGATTGCTGCGAGCAGCAGGAATGGGCAGGAGCTTTGCCAAAGAAAGATACAGGGAACTTGAAATTGGTGCTTTATTGGAAGGCTTGGAGCCAGGTTAGGCCAGGTAGAAGAGACATTTCCATCCTGCAGGATTAATAGAGAGAAACAAGTGGAGGGAGAGGAAACAATCGAGGCCAACCCCGCTTTAGCCCTGTTTCTTTTCCAAGCATCCTGCTTAGAGGTGTTCCAGATGTGATAACTTTGTTACCTCTGCAGCATCGTGGGGATGTGGGTATCGGGATGAGATTGGTTCCTCTGCCTCCTGCCCGCCTTCTCCTGAGTTCTCTGTGATCTGTTCTACCTGCAAATGGAGCTTTGACCCCCTGCACTGGGTGTCTGCTCCCTGCACAGTCACAGCCAGCTGCTTTTTGCCACATTGAGCCCGTAAAGAGTGGCTGGGTGTGAAAAGGATTCTCCTGGAGCGACTCTTCCCTGCAATATTCCAGCAGAGAGGGGCTCTGGGGAAGGGGTTGCCAATGGTCTCTCTGGAAAAGCTGGAGCTGTGTTGGCCAAGCAGAGGTGCCAACCTTTGTCCCTGCCTTTGGAGCATTGCCATTGTCCACCAGCACCGAATTCCCCTCAGCACAAGAGAGTTTTTGGCTCAAAGAGGCCACACCAGCTCCAGGATTGTCCCCCGAGTGCTTCACCGACCTTTTTCCCTGGAATCCTGCACAGGATGGGTTGTTGCAGTGCTGAGTGAGCAGATCCAGCAGTTCTCTCCCAAAATTTGCTTTTAGCGTGGATTTTTCTTCTGCTGCTATGGCCAGCAGGATGAGAGGGCTGGGGACAGCAAGGTCACTGCCAGTCAGGGCTGTCTGCCCTTTACCAGAGCTGCAGGTTCCCTATGGAATCAGCTGCCTGTGACTCAGCATTCCAGGGATTTATGGCCCTTCCCTCTCTGCTGCAGCATCTGATGCTCTGGGGAGAGCAGCCAGGTACCCAGGTGTCCCTCAGGCCTCTCCAGCAGATGCCTCCTCTCTTCCCTGACAAGAAATTCCACGCAGTCTCGGGATTTAGAGGCTGTGGCGAGCTGTAAATCTCAGGGCTGGCATAGTTGAGGAGCTTCAACACAACTGGAAAGCTCAATTTAGGAGTCTTCCACTTGAAAAAAAATCAGCAGCGCTGCAGAATTTTCAGGCTGAAAACCAGTCAGAGGCAGGTCTGCAGCAAAGAATTTCTGCAGAAATCTGAAAATTTTCTGTCTCAAGCCTTGAGATGATTTGGATCAGGTGTAATTCTAGGAAGGACAATGTTCTCAGCTAAATTGATTTATCTGTGGGTGTTCAGGTCCTTAATTCATCTGAACTCTTCAATGAATACTGATTTTAGACCCATTTCCACCTCTTTCTCAGCCAACCCATCTTCAAACCTCCTTTTCCAGGAGTATCAGGGTTTGGATTATAATTCATGGGATGCTTTCATTGTCCCAGCTGGATTTTCTGCCTGTGCCAGGCAGCGCTGTGAGGTTTTTGGGTCCAGGGGAGTCATTCCTGGGAGATTTCTGGAATGTGGCAACTGCACTTCTGAAGGTCACTTTATTTCTACCAAATAACTGAAATCGGCTTTTACGCAGCATTTTGATTTAGGAGTGGAGGATTTTTGATCTCCCCTGCTGGGATTGCTGATGAATATTAAATTAAATAATGAGTGAGTGAGTTTTGGCTCTGGAGTTGTGGCTCTGGTTCCTCTGACTGCTGATGCTGTCACCCTGGGGAAGGAACCTGTTAGAAACCACGGATTCTGTGATGGTTTGAGCCTGGAAATGCATCTGGGAAGGGAAATATCTGTGCTGGCTCTGCCCCTTCCATAAGTATGGAATTACCAGCACGGACCATGAGGAGAATGGGTGAGAAACTGGGATTCACATCCCTGTGCTAAGCAGGCAGCTGATTTGGGACATCCTATCCCACGTTTGGATTGCAGATCACTCCAGCCCTTTTTGGGGTATAAAGCTAAAATTGGATCCATTTTTTCTTCTGACTTCGCCTGTTTGGCTGTTGCTCTTCGCAAACTACATTTTCCTTTCCTCATCCCATGTTTGATTCTCTTCCTGTCACTCCCATTGCATGATCTCAGTAATGAAACTTCAGGCCTCATGCAATGAAAATCAGGTTTTATCTTATAAAGCCTCCCCAGTGCAGGGGACAGGAGCTGGCCTTTCCTGGAAGTCTCTTGCACAGGTCCTTTCCTATATCTGATATTCCCATACTTTGTTTATTAATCCTCTTCCTACTTTTCTTCTTTTTCCCTTCTAACCTTGTGTCCTAGTCCGGGAAAAATTCCAGGACTGGTACAACTATGCAGATTTTGGAGCCTAAATCCAAAAAGCTTTTGCTGTGAAGTCCTGCCATTTCCTGGAGAGGCATTTTCTGATCACTCTGACAGAAAAATCTGTACATTTTCCCTGGTTTTTTGGTTTGGTTTTCACCAGGAATCTTTGCCATCCTGACAGAGGAGAGAGGATCAGGCCCAGGGCAGAGAAGTTCTTTATCTGGAAGGGAACATGTGGTGGAAATCAGTGATGTTGGAGCATTGCAGTCCCTGTGTCACAGCCAGCAAATTGACCTTGTGCTTAAATGGTGATTGTGGGCATTCCAAGGGGGATATTGGCTGCAAACGTGTTCCTGACATAATTAAAATGTAGCCACTGCCTGCGTTTTTATTCCAGGGAACGGTGCAGATGCGCAGTGGAGCGGCAGGCACAGAGCTGTGGGGTGGGAGGAAGCTGGAGCTGCTCCTTGCCTCAGTCTTTTACCACTACGATTAATTTTCATTACAGAGGAAATGCAACTCAGCCCAGGAGACCCTCTGTGATTCCCAGGGAGGAAAGTGTCTTGCTTTTATGGCAGGAAACTGCACTTTAAACTGCTTTTAGATCCCCTTGCAGGCTGGTTTACACTTGAAGCCACAGTTTGTCAGCTGGCAGGTACCTGCTGCTTCCCCTGGGCACCCTTTTGTCTGCCTTTGCTTTCCTCCTCTGGTGTTCATCTCCGTGCTCCAGGGCACCAGGCAGCTTCTAATTAATCAGGGTCAGGAAGAAAATTTCCCTGGGGAAAGGTTATTTTCTCTCCACCTGCTTGCGAGGCTGTCTGAGCCTTCTAGCAGAGCTGCTGGGCACAGAGGGTGGGTGATGGTAAATGAGGCTCGTGCCCAAACCAGCCTGAAAACGTCAGGGCTTGAGCGCTTCCCAATATCTCATGGACTTTTGTGGCTTTCCCTGCTTCTTCTGAGCTGACTACAGAGGCACTGGAGTCAGCTCTGATCAGCTGGGAAATAGTGCCTGGTGGGGGAATGAGTTGCCAGGGGAGCTTTGGAGGAGTTTCTGTGGAAGGATGGGGGAATTGTATCCAGCTGGCAGAGGAGCTGGTTTGCTGAAGGCAGGTGAGCTGCAGCCTCAGCATGGAATTCCCAGTAACAGAGCTCCAGAGGCAGGCCAGGATCAAGGGGGAGAACTCAGGGATGGGTCTGGTTTTAGTTTACACCTTGGTGGTGGTCGCCAGGGGAGGCTGAGACCGGGAACAGCAAATTTTTTATCCTTTAGAGGAAAAGGGCTGAGCTTTGCTGCTGCTCCCCACTTTGCAGGCAACCCCATGCTCGATTTACCCATCTCTTAGGGGTATAAAAACATCTCTTTCCTATCTGGGGCACTCACAGCAGCTCAAAACCCCCGGCTGAGCAGCTCCTCCCAAGAGTCTGAAGGTCCTGCTCCCTTGAGGGGAGAGCAGCAAACTCTTAATTTTAGGTGCTGTCTGTGTAATGGGCATTTTTTGTGTTGGGAAATCTCACTGAGGTGGGCAACAGTGAGGGGAAAACAGGGTTATTCTGTATTTTTACCAGTGGGATGACTTGTCATAGCCACAGGAGGATTTGATGGAGATACGAGCACAATTCTCTGGTGTCCCTATGGAATTTTCAACCTTCTGGTTGTTTCTGCCAGTATGGAAAATTTTGCTCCTCAGCACTTGATGACTTCCCCCAGCCTGTCCTCTCTAATCCCAAGGGAAAGTAAAGTTTTCCTCTCTCAGGTTCCAAAAATATGGAGCTCAAGTTTTCAAGGAGCTGCTCTTATGCCCCACATCTCCCCCAGTGCCAAGGGTGTTTCAAGGACTCTTTCAGCTGCCTGGAATGAATCCCAAATTCATCCTTCAAACACTTCCCAAGAAGCAGCTTATTTGGAGTCAGGGGCTGGGAGAAGCTTGAAGAGGAGTTTTGTGGAAGTAAAATTGGGTTTCCTCCTCAAAGAGCAGCTGCCCCAAGTTCTGCATTAGCACAGGGACAGGTCTTGCAGAACTCAGCTTTTAGGATGGAGCTGGAATCCATCCCACCCTGATCCACTGATTTCCCTCCTTTCCCTTTTGGATTCCAGCAGAGTCAGCACCTTCACCCAGCTGATTCTGGTGCTGTTGCCTTTGGGGGGGTCAAGCTTTGTTTTTTCTGTTTGTTCTCTCATCCTTGCTGGCACCAAATTTTGGATACAGCAACGTCTCTGGTCAGGATTTATTTTTTGCTGGCTTGGGCATGTTCCCACTGCGTTGGTGATGCAGCAGGAGAGGAGCTGCAGTGATTTGGAGCTCCAAGGCAGGCTGTATCCAGGCTCTGTGGATGGCTGAGTGATTTCCAGGAGGGAATGGACTGGCTCAGGCAGACAGAGATGCTGCAGAGCTTTGGGATGGGTGGGATGTGAGGGGGGATGAGCAAGGGGGGGAGAGCTGCTGTTATAAAACAGGAAGCACTTTTTAAATCCAGCAGTTAACAAAGGCAGTGCCAGCTAAAAACCCCAAATGAGGCAGCTCTGGCTTCTATCCCAGTGAAAAAAGAACTTTGTGTGCCCTTTGACTGGGGTCCTCTTCCAGGTTTGGGTTGGAAGGTGCCTTAAAGCTCACTCAGTTCCATGGGCAGGGACACCTCCCACTATGCCAGGCTGCTCCAAGCTCGCCTTGAGCAATTCCAGGGATGGGAAATCCAGCCCCAGTCCTCACCTAGGTGTGATCCAGGCTGTGGAATGTGCCCTGGGTCCTGGCAGGGGAAAGACCACAGAGGATGTCTTGTGAGAGCTTCCCTGGCCCAGCTCTGACTGACAGCTGCAGCGAAGTGAAATCTCATCTCTCCGGTGTTAAACTTAACCTTTATGGGTTTGGAACAGCTGTGGAATTACTCTGCCTGTCCTTTAATCGTGGGAGGGGTTTTAAGGGAAGGGTTTTTGTTTAATGCTTCAGTCCACTCAGATTTACTGAGGAGATGGGAGGGAGAGGGCACAGGAGGAGGCAGGTGGGGAAAGGAGAGGTGGTGGAGGCAGCACTCAGGGACAAGGGCAGGGAGTTTTCAGGGGGATGCCTGCATTGATTTGGGCCAGGAGAACACTGGAACATTCTGGGAATTTGCCTGGTTTGGGAAAGGAATTATTTTTCTTCCCTATTTGGGGAGACTGAGATAGAAATTTGCTGCTCTGGGCATAGAAAATATCCAGGGAAGCAAAGCAGAACTGCTACAGGCCAGTACAGAATAATCTGGAATAGTCATGCCTTCTGTCCTTCCTCTTCAGGCCCAAATATTCCCTTCAAAATCTTCTCCTTTGCCCCAGTGCATGGAGCTTCCACATGCCAACTTTCCACACCATCAGCTGCACCACACACATACAAATAATTGATTGAATCCTCCCCCAGTTCCACAACCTCAGGAAAAATCCCCAAGCCATGAGCATTGGTCCCCTCTGAGCATCCCCACTTCCTGCACTGGAGCCCGTTATCTTTAATTAACACTCCTAAATTCCCTTTTCTCTCCTTCCCAGACCAGTTAATAATTCTTGGATCTCATTAATGTTTTTATTTTTGTCAGCAAATTCACATTTTCTTTCCAAGTCCAACTTTTTAACAAATAATGAGCTTAATTTATGCCTGTAAAAAGCGAGCTGACCTTCTCAGCTTTATATTGCAATTTAAAATTTAAAAGAAACTGGAGGGGAAGGAGTGCTGGAAAGTGACTCCAGAAGTGGCTGGAAGAACTGAAACACTCGTTTTCCTCATCAATTCTTGGATTTTTGCATAAATTGCCTGATTTTGGCCCCTCTGGAGTGGGAACCAAGCATCCCTACAGCACCAAGCCCCAGTGTGAGTCAGCAGCATCTGTCACCACGTCCCCACTCTGCCTTTGGAGGACGAGGCAGGAGCTGCCAGGGCTCAGCACAGAGCAGGGATGCATTATTAGGGACTTCAAACTTTAAATCCCACACCTTTAAATAGCTGCGAGGTGAACAGAGGGAAGGGCTTGGCTGCTTCACCTGGGCTGTCCTCAGCCAACCCTCAGCACTGGGAGGTGAGAGGGGGCTCTGCTGGGACGTCGCAAGCAAGCGGGCATGGAAAACGTGGAGCTGAAGGAGCTGGAAGGGATTTTTCCTGGCGATTTGAAGTGTGGAATAATGCGGGCAACGCGCTCAGCGCCCGGGATGTGAAAGTGGGTTTGGATTTTGTGTGCTTGGGGGCACAAACCCAGGGGACAGCACGAGGTGCAAAAGAAAAAGGGATTGCGAGAGCCCAGTCCCACCTCCAGCGACCTGCTGGGGAAATGCCACCCTGCAGTTCCTGCCGGGCACCTGCAAAGGGATGCTGGCACCCTGCTGCCCACCCTGAGCCACCCAGGTGGGGTTTGTCCCCTCCTCCAGCTGCAGAGCGCTGCTCCCAAGGGCAGTGCCTGGCGTTTGCTGCCAGCTTCAGCTCTGCATCCGAGCAGAGGCACCGGCACACGACTGAGAGCAGGGCTGGGCTCAGCCGGAGCTCTGAAAGGCAAACAAACAGGGCGCTGAAAAGCAGCTGCGGTTTGGGGTGCAGGGAGGGGACACTTGGATAAAAGTTCATTGGAGAGGGGATTTTCAGCATCTGGAAAAGCTGATGGATTCTATTGTTTAGGCCAGGGCTGCTGAGGAGAGGTTTTATCTCCAAAATGTGGCTGAAATGGAGAGAGTTCACAAAGAGTACCCAGGGATGGGGCCGGACACAATGCAGAGAGCTCAGAGTGGGGCTGTGTCTGCCTAAGCTCTGTGGGGCTGGATTTAATGATAATCACTGACCCTGCATTGCTTCCCGGGGCTTGTTTTCATCCTCTGAAACCCCACAGCCCCGTGGGTAATCAGGGCAGCAGCCGGGCTGCTCTCCCTGCCCTGATCAGCACCATGCTGCGTTAATGGCGGGCTCTGTTCCTGCTGTTTTCCTCAGGTTAATTTTACCTAAACCTCCGGTTCAGCTGCTGCAAGAGCAGCCTGGGAGCAGAAATGTGCAGGTTTTCCCTCAGTGCTCCGTCCCTGTCCCAGGCAAGAGCCACCTCAGGGTGCTGGTGAGGACGTGCAGAGCTGTGGCATCACTTTGGGGTTCTCGGTGGGTTTGGGTTGTCCTTTCCTTTCACCCTACAGATTCCTAACAGGGTTTTGCGTCAGGTTGTACCTGGGCAAGGTGCTGCTGCTCCAGACAGAGGCTGCTGCTTTGTCAGCTGTGAAGGCTGCATTCCCCTGGCACGGAATGAGCTGTCCCCGAGAGCTGGGGACTTGCAATTCATCCCTGGGGCAAAGCCCAGCTCCCGCAGTGGGAAAGCTGAGCTTTGCAAAGCCTCAGCCTTCACGCAGAGCCCCGGTGGTGCCAGTGCCCTTGAGCTCTGCTCCTGCAGGCACATCCCTGCTGGGAGCACAAAATGCCCTTGGAGCCGTGCAGCACAGCTGAGCCTCAGCAGGATTTTGGGATCTCAGATCTCAGCCCCAGGCTGCCAGCACGGAGCAGTGCCCAGGGGAACGTGCAGCTGTGGTGGGTCTGACAGCAAAGCCATCCACAAAGAGCATAAAAAAAGAGAAGAATTTCATGTTTTCCATCCTAATATTTGGCTGTCGCCATCCTGGGGCAGATTCCTGCGGAGAGGAATCCTGTCGGGGGAGGCTGGTGGAGGAGCAGATGCCAAACCCCCAAATCCTTTCATGATGTGGCAGAACCGAGGGGGTTCAGAGGCAACAAGGAAGGAAATCGGAGATAAAAGTGCTGGGGCAGATAAGAGGTGTGAGGCTGAGCTGACAGGAAACAAGGCCGGGTTTAGGCTGGAATCAATGGCCGGGGGGGGATGGGGATGGGATTCATTCCGGGCAGGCTGAAGCAGATATTACCCACCCTACAATTCTTGTGTGCAGGAGAATTAAGGACTTTGACTTCCCAAGGCCTGACAACAGAAAGGGGGATTTGCAGCAGATAAAGTCAACTTGCATGACTCTGTAAAGGCTTAGAGGAAGGGGGAGAAAAAAATTTCTTCTTTTAACAGGCAGCTTTTCCCACATTTTCTCTTTTGTTCTGCCCTCTGTCATGTGAGGAACCATGCTCCCAGTGCTGAGAAATAGCTATATTTTTTTTTTCCCTTGAATTTTGGTGCAGTATCCAACCAGAATTTCAGTTCTTGCCATGCTCCCATTCTCCTGTGCTTGTCTCAGGTATGATCCATGCCTGCGACCCTCTGCTGAGCTCTGGAGCACAAAAATACCCTTTGGCACAGAGGAATGGCTTGTCTTTCCACCTGGCTCCTTGACCCAACTTTAAACTCTTGGAATAATATCATTTAAATAAGGAAATATGGAGGGGATGGTCCAGGATGTGCAAATTCAGAAGTGTTGAGGTCCAGCAAAATCCAGGAGGAAGGAATCTGGGTTTTTTCTGTGTGTTTTTGATGTGCTCTGGTGGGGAAAGGACACTCAGAAGCCACAGGGAAGGTGCCTCTCCCAGTGTAAGGAAAATGCTTTGCATAAGAGGTTTTTTTTCCTGTTGCCAACTATTTCTGCTCCTGCAGGTGAATCAGCTGAGAAGCATGAAGGCCTCTTTAGCAGAGGCTTTGGCTGAGGGATGTGACAGGATGATGAACATTCCCAGGACTTTTCTAACTGAGCTGGGAAGAAAGTGGTGGAGAAACTTCCCCAGGTGGGGCTGTGGGTCGAGGAGAGGAGACGGTGCAGGGACAAAGATGAACTTCTCTGTGGGGAGGGAGGGAGCCAAGGACAAGGGGGTCCACCAAAGATTTTGTCTCCTCCTTCCAGAGGGACATTTGTCACCCTGGAGGGGGATGCTCGTGTGTCACATGATTTACAAGAAGCCACCCAGTCGAAAATGTCCCTTCTGTTCCTCCCGCTGTCCCTGCATGGGCACCACAGCAGCAGGAGCTCTGCTCCAAAGGGCTCTTCCTGCCTGAACTGACTTGGCAGCAAAACTGAGGCAGATTTTCCAGGGTTGTCCTGCTCAGGGCTGCCCAGGAGGCTCAAACAGGGGCAGAGCTGGAGCGTGATGAGGATGAGGAGAGGTTCTGGCATCCCCAGACTAATGAGCTCTTGTGCAAGGGACACATTTCCTTTCAGCTCAGCAACACCCAGGATTTTTATTTTTGCCCCCTTTGCCACTTGATCCACCCAGCTCCTTCCCCAGCAGGCACAGGGCTGGTGGAGCAGCCCCAGCCAATCCCTAAATATTCCCAGCTTCTGACTGAGCAGAGTGGAGCAGGGCAGGTATCTTTGGGCAGAACACAGAAACTCTCCCGTTTTCCTCAGGAGGAGGAATCGATGGATGAGTGGGCAGGAGAACCCTGTGAGAGGCTTGTTGCTCCTGTGGGATGGATTGTGCTGCTCCTCTCAGGGCAGTATCCTCTGGCAGCAGCGGCTCCCTCTGCTCTCGGTGAGCCTCGGGCTCCTGGAAATTCTCCTTTGGCCTTTTCATTTCACAGTGGCTGAGGATGACATTTCCAGAGCAGCCCATGGAAATCAGGTGCTGCATCCCAGTGGGAGCTGCACCTTGGCTCAGGGATAACACTTGGATGAGCTACTGAGGCTGCCTGTGCCTCCTCCCTCGATAACCACAACTGCTGAAAATTTGATTTTGGGGCTCTTCTACACCTTCTTTGTACCCTCAGCCCTTTGTGCCATCACAGGGGTTTTTGGGATGTGCTGTCCCACGCCAGGGGAAAGCAGGACTGAGTGACACCAGCGTAGAAGGAGCTCTGTGCTCTTTGCAGGGAACCTGGGAGATGGATATGTGGGAGTGGGAAGTGTTTCTCCATCTCACTTCACCTACCTGGGCAGGGCTGATGAATTTCCTTCTGCCTGGACTCCTTTTGGCTGTGTGAAGCTTTGCAGATGAACTGCATCCCTCCACAGGCGCGCTGAGGCTGTAAGAGCCTTGCTCCAGCAGCACCTGCTTGTTGTGGGAGTGTTAAGCACCTAAAACAAGGTCTGGGAGCAGGATTTTGTACCCCTGTGATAAGAATGCCAAGCAGAATTAATAATGAACAGCCCAGGTCCTGCTGGTGCTGCAGGGGAGGGGAAGCAGCTGTTGTTTGTTGGCTTTAAGGGCTCACAGGAACAGGTCATAAACAATTAAATCCCTGCTGGCAGCTGGGGCTGCTGAGGGCTCAGCCCCGTGCTGGGGCTTCTCCAGCACCTCTGTTCCGCTGCAAAACTCGATGTTTTTCTGTCCAGTGCTTTGATCAGAGGCACAGCACAAACGACACCTTGATGATTACTCACATTTTCAAATGCTGTCCAACAGCAAGAGCTGTCACCTTTCATAAACCCCCCTGGGCTGCCCTGGCTTCGTGGCCCCTCTCAGGATTTCTCACAGCTTTGGCTCCCTGGGAGATGTGGATGAGGAGCTGGGTTTGGTTGTTTTTTTTTTGGTGGCTGGTCAAGTAATTCTGATCAGTGAATAAAAATAAGAGCTGCTTGAGAAGTCAGGGAAAAGCAGGGGATCAATGGGATGTGAAGTAGCTTTTCCCTCAGGGGGGCTGAGTGCTTCCAGACGAGGGTTATCAGTGGATAAATGAGTTGAGGAGGTCAGCTCAGCCCTGCTGCAAGAATGGCTTTTTCCAATTCAGGCTGTGATTTAATTAGACCCCTGAAAGTGCGACAAGACAGTGCTGAGTGGATGAATATTGGACAAATAAATATTATGGGAGGCCACTTTCAAGTTGACTGAGATGATTCATAGATTAGTGCTAAAGTTGGGCAAATTGCTTCAGCTGGGGGAAAGACGAGGAGGGAATTTTGTGTGTGGATTCAGGATTAGCAATCCCCAGCAGGCTGAGCTGGGGTGGGGCTGGATCTTTGCTCCTGGATGCCAAAGTAAATTCTGGGTGCAGCAGAAGAAAATCTTGAATTGTAGATCACAACCCCGAAGTGAGAACTGCTGAAAGGAAGATTAATTGATATTCAAAATCGCTGTTGTGATTGCAGGTCACAGCTCTGTGTGTTTTCAGAACAAAGTGCTGGCTCAGGGAAATATTTCAACCTTGTTCTGTGCTTTCTCCATCCCCGCTTTGTGCTCTGCTTGCTTCTAATTAAATGCTTAATTATGGGGGGTGGAAGCACCCCTGTGCCTTCCCTGCCTTTGGAATGCTGGATTAGATGGTTCAGGCTCCACAGCCACTTCGAAACACGAGAGGATTGGCCATTTGCTGCAGTGCAGGGATTGCTGCCTTCAACCCAAACCCTCCTCCACCCTCACACTCCAAACCAGCCTGCCCTGAGCAGGCTCCTCCTCCAGCTCCTTTATCCTGAAAACCTCTGCTTCTCCTTCCATCACCCATCTCCTCTTCCTCTTCTCCTTTTTGAGGGTGGTCACCCAATTCCTCACTCCTGTGAGCAGCTGGGGCTCCTGGAAACCAATTGGAGATGGCTCATTTTTCAGGGAAGTGATGCCTTGCAGCATCCAGCTGCCCTTCCTCCCTCCCCCCAGCACCTGCAGCCCCTGTGCACACCTTGACGGATGGGGGGATGCTCTGAGGAGCTGCTTCAATTTTTTACTCCTTCCTATAATCCATGGCTGCAGTGCCAAATGCTTTAAAGCTGCTGCTGCTCCATAGATCACCCCAAAGTGGTGAAGTCCAGTTAATAACAGCCTGGAAAATGCCATCAATCAGCAGAGGGAAAACATCTCCCAGCAAACTCCTTAGTGCCCAGTTCGGCTGTTTGTGGCAGAGACTGATGGGGCTGTGGTGCTCTGGGGGGCTTTTTCTCCCTTTCACCCTCTCCCTAAGCCCTTTATCGGGGTTTTTCTGATCGAGGCAGCTGGCTCGGGGCTGGAATTCTTCCCCCTGCCCTGGAATTTCTGCTGCACTCTCAGCCAGATGTGTGTGCAGAGGCTGTTCCTGTCCCCATGCATGTAGAGCTTTATGTTTCAGACAGTTCTAAGCACTCCTGCTCAGGATTTCCACCTCCCTGCCTGGCTCCTGCTCTCAGATCTCTCCTGTCCTGACATCGTTTCCCAGCTGGGTCCCTGCACATCCTTTCATCTGTCACAGCCACGAGCTCTCAGCTGCTGAATGCCACAACTGCCACGAGCCAGAGGAGTGATGTAACACCTGGCAGGTGATTTTGCCTCCCTCCCTGTGCAGCTTTTTCTTCCATGCATCATCTCCTGCCACTGCTGCAGCCATCACAGGGTGGGGAATGGCAGCGGGGACGGGGAATCTGGGGCCCTGCCACAGTTTTCTGTGCATTCATATTCCAGTCCCTGGCAGGGGTCAGGATGCCACTGTGCCAGGAGCTGCTCCCAGTAATGAGGAGTGGCAATGTGAGAGCCATGCAGAGCAGGGAAAAGGAATCTTCATTCATTTGGGGAAAAATGAGGAGCAGAGCTTGCCTGGTGCTGGTTTCCCTCCGAGGCAATGGAGTATCTACAACCCAGAGCTGTGCTCCTCATCAGTTCCTGGCTGTGCTGTGCTCTGTGTGCACACGCCCCACGATCCCTGTCCTGGGGGGTGCAAAATGCTGCTCTCGGTGATCCAAACCTGCCAGAGTCACACAAACAGGGGTTTCTTTAGGAGGAAGTCACCATTGTCCCTTGATAAATGCCATGATGGACTTGGTTTATTCTGGAGCCAGACTAAAGCTGCTTACCCTCCCTGCTCAGCTGCACTGGAGGATGAATACAGGGAGTTATCCATGTGCCAATAATCCCACTGGATAGGTTTGTTTGGGGTTTTTCCCCTCTGGGAAGAGACCCCTGTGCAAACACACCCCTTTCATTCCCTGTATCCCAGCTTCCAGCCCTGCCTGTGCCCAGCCATGTGTAGCTGGAGGCTGCTCCCCTGCTCTTCCCCAAGCTGTGTCAGGCCGGGTGGGATGTGAGCAGGGAGCAAACAGCTCGGCTCTGGCTGTGCTCGAGTAAACGAGGGCCGAGCAGACTGTGGGGGAGCGAGGTGGCCCCTGCACAGGCAGCCTCTTGGGCTCCTGTCTCAAATACCTGCACACAAACCTGCTTTTCCTCCTGAGGGAGCTGCAGGGGCCACAGAGGTGCAGGGCAGCTGTGCTGAGAACCCTTGCAAAGATTGCTGAAGGGAAAAAGCGGAAACAAAGCTTCTGGACAGAGATCCTGATGCTCCCTCCACATTTATTTCCCTCCACATTTATTTCCTTTCTCCCAGCTGCAGCCCCTGCTCTGGGATGGGTTAATAGCTTTTTAATGCTCTACCTCGTAGCAGCGTGTTTGGGATGGCTCTGAGTGTGCTCTGACTTTTCAGGAGCAGGTTTTAATGGCTGCATCGCTTCTCTGCTTGGCTGCTGCGGTGTTCGGGGGATGGATTGTTCACTCACCTTAAACAGCCCCAAGTAAAGACTTCCAATCTCTTTAAGTGCCTGCTCTTGAAAGTCAGCAGTGCCCTGGTGATCCAAGCTGGATCTGGAGATCTTTGTGTGCAGGACAAATAACCACAGGCTTAAGCCACTTAATTAGGAGCTGCCTGTGCCTCGTAGCAAGAAAACTTTGTGCCATCGTACAGGGAGATCAAAAAACCCATATCAAACACCCAACAAATCCCTCTGGGTTTATCTAAGTGTCTCCAGGCCAAATGCCACAGCTCAGGCTCCTCCAAGAGGTCAGGAAGGAATTTCACCTTCCTCTTCCATGTCCTGCCTCTCCCAAAGTGACATTCCTGGCTGGACAAATGTGCTCCTGTGGCACCAGCTGGACAGGCTCTGTAATGTCTGAGTTGATTTGCTTTGGTTTTAAATAGGAAAATAAAGAGGAAATAGTACAGAAGGAGAGGACTGTGACAAGGGACAGGGTGGCTGTTCCGTTCTTCCAAGTCTTGTTTCAATGAGAGCAGGAAGCAGAGACTGAGGTATTAAATCCACACCAACTTCCCTGGATCCCCAAACCCTTCCCA
Organism: Corvus kubaryi; assembly: GCF_017639235.1. Taxonomy (NCBI): domain Eukaryota; kingdom Metazoa; phylum Chordata; class Aves; order Passeriformes; family Corvidae; genus Corvus; species Corvus kubaryi. Next base: position 1,987,669 of record NW_024581119.1, read on the forward strand.
CGGCTGATCTCCTGCAATATTTCAGCTGTCTTTGTTCTGCTCTGGGAACTGACCACTTAGCCTGATGCTGAAATGTCCTCAATCTAGCCTGGACTCAAATCCAATATTTTATCTTTTTTTTCCCCCTCTCTGTCTCTGGTACTTTGCTGGGCTGAGGTATGAGCTTGTTCACCACATTTGGGAACAACTCTTTCTGAACCCACCTGGCTCCAGAGAATTCCACCCTAAACCAAAGCAGCTCCCTGCTGTTGGTGGGTGGCAGCACTGCAGGACCACCTCTGAATCCCATCTTGGCCAGATGCTCTCCTCTGACAGCTTAAAAATGATCAACATCCCACAAAGACATAGGAAATCCTCTAAAACTCATTTCTCTCTTCCATTTCCCCTCCTTGCTTGACCTGTCTCCCAAAACCCCGCTGCCCTAAGGTCCAGGATCAGGGAAATCTCCACGAAATCCGCATTATGCCTCATTTTTTTCCAAGGAAAACCGCTGTTGGTTGACTCTGGAGCTCAGCTTTTAGCAAACAGACCCACGCTTGATTGCTCTTTTGTCTTTACAAAGGCAGCAGCAGGGAAGTGGCTGAGCCAGTAATGTACTTGTCTGTGTCATTATTGAGTAACCATAAATAAAGCAGGTAATAAAAGCAGTCTTTTTTACTCTCTCTTTTCAAACAGTGACAGGAGCTTCCTGGAAAATTACCTTTTTACCTTTTTCCTTTCTCTTAGAGCACAAGTTAAAAGGGTTTTGGTATTTCTCGACATCTAATAAACAACCACTTTCCCCTCATTTTCCCTGCGCTGAAGTGGAGGTAATGAGTGCATTTTATCATTGTTCTCTGGAGAAGAGCAGGAATCAGGGATCTGAGGGAACAGGGAGAGGCATCTCCTTCCTTCCCCACAGTCTGGTGCCGTAGGGAAGTCAGACGTGGTAATTCCAACCTTCCATCCCAGAGAAAAGCAGCTCTTGAGAATGACTAAAATTGATCCACGTTATCCATCAAAAATGGGGTGGTGGGGGGGAGCTGCCTTTGAGATTTCCCTGCAATACAGAGAAAGGAAAATATGCAAATAACCACTTCAAGGTTCCCAAAGTGCTGTCCTGATATCCCATCAGGAAGAGGCTTTGGAGGGAAAAGGCAGGTTCAGGGAGGGGACGTGGCTGTGACACCAGAGCAATTCTTTAATCCCTCCCTTTATTTTCCAAAACAGGAATCCTGCTTCGTGTGTAGTACTTAAAAATGAGCTTTTATGTCCCAACGCCACTTCTCAGTTCTGACTTGGCAATAAAAAGCCTCTCAGAAGGTGTTGTTGAGGCTGTTGTGTTAACACCGGATGGGATGAAAAACCTGGCTGGATTTTGGGGCAGGGGAGGAATCCCCAGTGCACACCAAACCCCCTTTCCCCCTACCTGCAGCTCCCACCTCCCCTGGGGGAAGTTTTTTACCTGTGGGAACAGCAGAATGGGAGCTCTCAGGGCTCAGAAAGGTGAAGCAATTCTCCAGCCAAGGCTACTTTCTTCTCCTCCGAATGGGAATGCGTTAATGAGCCGAGAAAAATCATTCCTGGCGGCTCAGTTCGAGGAGGAAAAAGAGGGGGGGGGAAAGAAGACAGAGATAAGGGGATTGGGTGAAAAGTGACTATTTGGTGTTGGGAGAAACCACAATCAATGAGCACAAAGTTAAAGCTGGTTCCTTTCCTGAGGGGGCTGTGGGATGAGGCTCTCAGGGATTCTCCTCCCAGCCCCAGACACGCTCTGGGAGCTCCCGGGGAATTTCCAGGCTGACATTCGGCACAGCACCAAAGGGAGACGCGGCTCTAAAATCGGTGTCACTTTGCCGGGGGCCAGGTGCCACCCCGGGAGTGGTTTTGTTCCTGTGGTGGAAAAGGGGATTTTCCGACCGTTTAGGATCTGTAATGTGCTGTCCCCCAGCTCCTGCTCCAGAGACGCTAATTCCTAATTCAGCTGCGGAGCCCTCCCACCCCTGGGACAGAAAAAGGCCACCAGGTGTAAAGGGAGTGGTTTTAATACCAATAACTGGCTTATTTGGGGGTAATTTCAGAGCTGACGTGCAGGCTGCTGCTCTTAGAAGGGAAATGGGGACCCCTGAACAGCCCCCCTGTCCCTGAAGTCGCCGGGGACGTGCTTTGATATTGGGTGGTGGATAAAATCCCGGCGTTGTGGGGCAGGGGTTGTTTTTTAGTGCTTTGCACAAGGAGTTTCTGCAGAACAGCACAGCTGTGCAGTGCTGGTGTCACAGGAACAGCTGGGGATTTTTCTCCGCTCCTGTGGACTTTGCCAAGTGGTTCAAACTCACAACTCGGCGACAGGAAGTGTTAGATATTATGGATTTTTTAAATTATTATTATTTCTGTCAAAAACTAGCCAAGCTGGGGAGGAGAGTCTGCTCCTTTTCCAAAGCTGTCCTAGGGTACAATTAAGTTAAAAATCCTTAAATTTTTTGAGTAAAATTACTTTCTTCCCAAGTACGGCACGGCTTAGGGTACTCCGGAGTGTGGGAAAACCCGGGCTGGATTTTTCCCGGAGTACGGTATGGATTCGGTTGGGGCGGAGTACGGAATAGATTCGGTTGGTTGCAAAACCCGGACGGGATTTTCTTCCCGGAATACGGAATGGATTCAGGGAAAAACTGGATTTTTCTGGAGTATGGAATGGGAATACCTTAAAATGCATGCACAGACTCACATTTCCACATCCATCCCAGCTATTTTAACAACGAAACCAAATGTTATTCCTTTAGTTCAGCCTAAAATGCTGCTCCACTGGCCCCAGCAATTCACTGTACCCCAGTTCCTCAGCTGTCTCTTAGCCACACCCACTCAGCAGAAGTGCTGACAGCCTCGAAAGCAGAGGATGCTGCTTGGGAGTGAACGTTGTTAAAATGATACCACCAAAACCAATACCACCAAAAATTACATTTCAATAAGGGTTTTGAATTTCAGTTGTTTCTGCTCCCAAAAGGTTCCTGGCAAAGAGAGAGGGAAGGAAGGGGATATCTGAGTCCTTTAATACTGCACAAGGACTCTTGTCCTAGGATATAATGTAAGATGTAACCAACGGTTTGTGTTCTATTATCACCTTCACAAGCTGTTAAAGCAGGTGAGGCTCGTTATCTCCTACGGTGACTCATCCCGGATAACACCCTCAGGTGTTATCTCTGTTTAATGGGCAATCAAGGACCCACCACGTGACTCGTGGAATGACATCATCCCATTGTGAGAGGCTCCACCCAGGGGGAGGGGCCAAGTATTCCCGCCTGGATATAATCTGGGGTTTGGCACAGCACCCTTCGACAGGATCACTGCTTTGACAAGACCCCGCTTCATCTGGACTGCTACCACCACCCTGTTACGGTCTGGCCTTCATTTGAAGGCCTAGTGGTAGCTCTTGTCCTCTGGGAATCCAGTGGGTCAGGGCTGCTCATGCTGTTCCAAACCCCAGATTATATCCAGGTGGGAATGCTTGGCCTACTCAAGGACCCACAACGTGACTCATGGGTCCTTGGTTGCCCATTAAACAGAGATAACACCTGAGGGTGTTATCAGGGATGAGCCAGGGTAGGGGATAACGAGCCCCACCTGCTTTAACAGCTTGTGAAGGTGATAATAGAGCACAAACTAGGACAAAACCCCACCCTGGCTCCGATGTGGGCACAGAGGTGCTGGGATCCCCTTTCGGATCCCCTCTCCTTCCCACAGCAGGAGGCACTTCCAGCTGTGAGTGACACGCTGGGAGGATGGAGTGACAGGTTACAAACGCATCAGCAGGAGGCTGGGCTGATCTTTCAAGGCAGAGGGGCTGTTTTCCATCCAGGAGCAAAACTGTTTCCATGTCAAAGTGGATCACAAGTGACAGGCACAGCCAGGAGGGGGAGGACCCCCTGCCCTGCCAGCAGGGAGTTATCAGGACCTATTTTGCTCGGTGCATCCTTCCAAACAGCCTCAGAAGGGAAAGGTGGTAGCAAAAAAAAAAAAAAAGAAATTGAGCCACTAAAAAATGCGCAGGGATCTGCCACCTGTCTGTGCTCCCTTCTCCAGGGTGCTCAGGACTGAATGTTTATGTATTTATTGGAAGGTTTCTTTGTCGTTTCTATGTTAATTGAACAATTTATCCTCCAAATAAGAGCCTGTTCATAGGAGAAGGGATTTGGGTGCTGCCCACAGAGCCTGCAGTCTCAAGGTGTGGTTTGGGATGAACAGGAGTTTAATGGGAATTGAGGGATTACCAAAGGATGGTGGGGACTCGAGATCAGATTTCAGTCTAATGCCAGTCTGGGCCCTGAGGAGCAGAGTTGGGTCGTTGACACGGGGCTGAGTGCTTGGCCAGGGGTGCTGAAGGATGGATTTGAGCCCGGGACTGCGATGTGGTGCTTGGGAATAGTAAGGAAGGGAGCGGATGGAGAGGGGGTTATGAAGAGTGGTGCTGATTTTTCTTTTCATGGGCCAAGGAGGATGAAATGACTGAGCTGGGCTTTTGCAGGAAACTAAGCCCAGCTCTCCTGCTCTCCTCCTGGTGCTTTACATCTCATTTTTCTCTAAGGAAGCATCAAGCACATGGCCTGACCTGGTGAGACATCAGTCCTGGAGCCGCCTGTCACACAGCTGTGCTGGCGCAGCCCCTGAGCCCAGCCCCTCACAGCTCTGTCCCCCTATTTGAAAACAAACTTGACCTCAGTTCCTGTGTCAGCCCTGCTGCTGAAGGGGATGGGCAGCGGAAGGATTGGGTTTCAAGTCCAGTTTCCTCAGGTGACACCGGAGCTTTTATTTAAATGGAATAGTTAAATAAGTCCATCTGAATAAACTCTGCGGGCCCTGGGAGGGACAGGGCTGTGGCAGCTCATCCCCTGCCTGGCTCTGCAGGGTTTCAGCTGCATCACTGTGACATTTGTCGGACCAGCGGCGCTCAGGGCATCGCTGTAACTCCAACATCTCCTTCCTGACGCTGCCAGGGGCTGCAGCTCCTCCAGGACGCTGGCCTGTGGCCTGCTAGGACAAAACTGATGTGTCAGGGCCGATCAGCTCGGGGGCTCTCATGCTGAATAACTCTGTGGAGTGTCCTTGGAAACCACCGTGGGGAGGGCGAGGAGCCCTTCTTGCTTGACAAAGCAATTTTTAAAGACTGGAAACCTCTTTTTTCCCCTCTAAGGGGCTCCTCGCCGGTTTGAATGTACAAGGAACGACGTGGATGTTCGTGATTATCTTGACATTGCCTTCCCCTGTGCTTGTCCTCTGTGAAATCCCCCTTGCAGGGAGTGTTTGTGTGTTTAACTGTTGCCTCGATGGGCTGAATTCCATACCGGCTTTTCCATCCTTTCTCTTGGCAAAGCAGGATCTGCACCGAGAGGGATAAATGGGGAAGGAATAGGTAGGATCTCCATGCAGCTCCTCTTCCAGCTGTGGTTTTCCTCACCGAGTTATCCCTGTGAATGTCTCCTGCTGCAGGAACGGTGTGGAAGGTGAGGGAGTCACAGCTCAGGGCTCTGATGGTCGGTTTCTTCGGGGAAGCGTGTGAAATTACAGTTTTTCCTCATGCTGCAAGGGAAGGGAGAATGGAAAAAAAAAAAAAAAAAAAAAAAGAATGAGAAGCACTTTTGGTGCTCTCCTAAACAGGCAGAGCCTCGGGATCCTGGAGACCTCCTCCCACTACAAAGCAGAATTATTTGGGTGTTTTGTTTCTGCCTCCTGCATCTCATTCCTCTCCTGCTTTTGTCTTCCGAAGGCCGAGTTGAGGAGCTGGAAAGGTGCAGAGGGAAGTGAGGCAGCAAACAAAACATGATTTAATATTACCTGTGATTAGTGTTACCTGTGATAGCTGGAGCGTGGGGGAAGGAAAACAGGCGTTGTGTTTTAGCTGCTCCTGCCTTGCTGTTGTTGGCCGGGGTTGTGGCGCTGCCTGATTGTACCTGCACGGGTAAACAATGAGTCTGCCTCATCAGCATCATTAATGGGGCGATAATTAGTGCAGTGGGAGTGTAACTCTCTCTGTTTATGGCCCTGCAGAGGTGCATCCTCACCCCAAAGCACGCAGGGTTCGTTCCCACCCTGTGCGTGTGGTTCTGATTTACACCAGCACGAATTAAGCCTAAATTAAGTGTGGGGTTTTTTTTGCAACTGAACCGGCTTGAGAGCTCTGAGCATTCATCTCCCTTCTGGGAGTAAATAGCACGGTGACCACAGATTAAGTAGCTGCCTGAAGAACAGCTTTAGCTGTGAGTAGGGAGTAAATGTGTTTTCTCAGTTTCTCTGCTGAATATTAATGTCCCGTCCCCGGAGCTGTGGGGTTTAGCACGAGATGTTCTGCAGGCGCCCTGGGTGAGTGCTGTGCAATAGAGCTGAGGGAAGGGCCTCGTCAGGGGTTTTATTTACAGAGTTGATGGAAATAAACAGGGGCATGGAATGGTTTTTTTGTTTTTTTTTTTTTTTTTTTGGGAAACACTCAGGATAGCTGCTCCCTAGGAGGTGAAACATTGAAAATGAGTTAGAGAGGGGTGAGCAAGGACAATTTGCTGCCCATCCTTCCCCAGCTGCAGAACAATTCTGCCCACAGCTCAGGAGGCACAGCCTTTGCTGAATTAGGGGATGATGTGAGGTTTGTGCTCTGTGGGTTCAGGTGGGGGTTTTTTTTGGCATGATCTGGGGGGAATCGTTGCAATCCAACAGCCCAAGGTGCTGGATCACATCCCCTCAGTGCCCCAAGGACCAGGATCTACCTGCACTCCCCGGATCTGCCATGGATCTCATGGACTCACGTGTGTCCCTCGGAGGATTCCTTTGCCCCACAAAGCCAATATATGGAAATACAACACAAAATTTCAGCCCTCAGCACTTCTTTAATCCTCTCCAGTAACACAGGAGTCGTTCTCTATGCATCCCATAATCAAATTTCCCTGGGTTTATCTGTCACTTGCAGACCTCCATCACCCTTACCTGGGAACAGGGGGAGACATCCCAGGGACTTGTAACACCAGCCATGTCCTGTTGTTCCCATTTGTTTGCTGAGCATGCAGGTGGAGAGGCATAAATATTAAAATATCCCCATTATAAAGCCAGGCCTCCATTGATAAATGATGTATAAAATCAATTTACAACCCAGGAATAAAAAGCACCCATGAAGTGGTTGCTAGCTCCAGGTACTAGAAAATTATTCCTCCATAACTTGCTCTGACTGGAACTCATTACACACTCTGTCCGTGGAATGATTTTGTTGTTAAAAACTCTGTCACTCAGAGCTTATTTATTCTCTCTCCTGGCAAAGAAGCCCGGAGTGGCTGCTGCCTGTAGAGCAGAGAGGTGCTGTGCTCTGCTGTTTTCAGGCACTGCCAGTCCCTCACGCCTCAGTGCTCAGCAGAGTTTGGGAGGCAGGGCAGGAGGAAGGAAAATCGGGAATCGCTGATGTCTCCTGAAGTGTTGGCAGCTGCATGTTTAACTTCAGACAGGTGAAGAGTCCCCCTTTTGTCTGATTATGCTGAATTTAACCCCTTGGTCACGCTCGTCGAAGGGAAAAGTTTCCCTGCTAAGGAAATAAAACTTCTCCAGGTTTGTCTGGGTGCTGCTTCTCCACGGGGTTTCTGTTTTAGGAAGGAGCAACAGCAACGCAGACTTGAGAAATCTGGAATAAAGGCACCTTCCTTCGCCCCTAATGCACAGCTGTTAGGTTGGTCTTCTTCCACAAATTTTCTGTGACAAAAAGCAGAAAAATTGTTTGATTCTTGATTGAAAGGATATTTGTGTCACCAGCTGTGGATTATCTCAGTGCTGATGGTTTTGTACAGGGTTTTGTGTGTCAGAGCACCTAAAACATCCCAAAAGGGAGAATTTCCTGTCGTTTGAAGGCAATACCTGATGTCCAGCTCTGTTGGGCAGGGCTTGGAGCACCCTGGGATAGTGGAAGGCATCCCTGCCCATGGCAGGGAGTAGAAATGGATGAGCTTTAAGGTCCCCTCCACCCCAAACCGTCCTGGGAGTCCATGACCCTACTCTGCTCCCAAAATGAAGGCACTGAGACCTCTCAGGAACGGAGGTGTTGATTTAAATTCGTTGCCCTTAGCGGGAGCCCATCCCTGGGTGGCTGCAGACAGACGTGAGCTCACGGTGCCCTTGCTCAGCCCTGGCTCTGGGCCAGTGCTGCTGTCTGGGAGCTGCATTAGCTGATGAGGCTTTGGGGAAGGAGAGGGAAGTGAGCCCGGCACGTGCCCGCGTGGCCCCGCAGCTGAAGGTGAAACCCCTGGGCAGCCCTCGCCCTCCAACGCTCTGCCAGGGCCTCCCGAGATCTGCAAGGCTCAAAGCAAGGCGCAAAAAAGCCAAGGCAGGTGGGGAGAGCAGCAGTGAGAGGTCAAAGCAAAGTGGGGGATAAAAATAAACGGGGTGTGAGTCAGCAGAGCGTCCTCAGGTGGGTCTCATCACACAGAGCTGCTGGAGTTCCGACAGCTGGGCACATCTGCCTGCTCTGGGAAGCAGTGCTGGAAGCACATCCTGATCATCCTCTCAGGGCTTGGTCTCAGCTGGCATTTTGATTAAAGAAAATATTTCTGAGGTGGAATTAGCGGGGTGAGCGTGAGGTGGAGGAGAGGCTGGGGAGCAGAGCCGTGCAAGGACCAGCACCCCTGGGGGAGGGTGTTCAAAGCAGCTCCCCCAGGGATGGATTATTTCGGTCCTCAGCTACTCAATACCTTTAGTAATGACTGAGCTGATGATCCATGTCCTCTGCTGGGCTCGGCTGCAGATGAGGTAAAGATCTGTGATGTTGCAAATAACGCAGTTATTGTTACAGCACCAGGCAAACTGCCTGCTGAGGTGGCCACCGTCCAACAAATCATGGCTAAAAGCATCCAGTGCTTCTGGAATTAAGATCCCAGGGTTTGGGAGCTCTGTGTTTTGCCAGAGATTGGCCTTGCTGTCCTGCTGGGCATTGTTTTAACTGTTCTGTAGCTCTGCTCTCCAAATAAATGCTGCCCGATGCTCAGAGTCTCTCTTCATAACGAGGGATTTAATCACACCCTGGTGGAAATCATCCTGCAAAGCTAATCCCAGTCTAAAGCAGTGTAAGCAAGGAGAGAACTCAGCTCCCTGAGACTTCTTAATTCAGAATATTGGCACCTCTGCAGCCTCTGGAAGAAGCAACACCGTCCATGGCTGTTTTTAGGGCTGTTGATGTGAATTGTGTTAGCAGGAATCAGCCTGGTGGCTCTGCAAAGAATGTTCCAGCAGCCACCCAGCAAAACTGGTGTCCTTTACTGCTTGTTTGGTTGGTGTGTAGAAAACAAAAAAAAATTCAAAAATCATCTGGTTAAATGAGGCAATAAAGCAGTGAATTAACTCAGTGCTGGCTCCTCCTCTGGGCTGGCGCTCCAGGGATGGGCTCTGGAGCGCGAGGTGGGAATGGTTCAGACAAGGAAGTGCCGTTTTGGGGCACATTTTTAGGACAGCCAAGGCAGCAAGGGCAGGGCAGAGGGGCTGGGAGCCCGGATGAGCACAGAGCTGCCCAGCCCTGGTGCTGTCCCTCCCCAGGCTGGCACCACACGGTGATGGGAACACCTCGGGGGCTGAACCTGCCCTGCTCCTCTGCTCTGCAGGCGCAGTCAGGGGGTGAATAATGCAGCAGCGACAGAAATTAAACCCCACTCCTCCCTGGGGCTGCAGCTGGTCCTTACAGCTCCTCTGTCACCGCTGATCTCTTCAAGAGGCACAACTGCCCTATCCAAACTCTTTTTTCCCCCCTTTTTCTCCTCTGAGGCAGGGGTTGGTGGTGTTCACCTTGTTAAAAAGCCATTATGCTGTAAAACAATCTCTCTCTTAATAAGTGTATTAATTTTAAATGCCAGAGACAGAGTCATAAAACCTCCTGGTGGGTTGATACAAGCACAGAGCCCTTTCCCTGCCGTGCCTGCAGGATGAGGCTTCTCCCCAGCCCCTTCCTTCCTCCATTGGCACTGCTGGGGACTGGAACTCGTATTTTACAGCAAGTACCCGTTTGAAAAGGTCAATGGCTGATGTTATTCATGGCATGGGGAAAAAGGAGGAGGGAGGAGAGGTCTCCCAGCTTTTTGCTGTGGAAAGTTCCCTCGGTTCTGCCGAGGGGCTTTGGCACCTCCTGGAAGGGGAGCAGAGGAGCGGCGTGTTCGTGCAGTGCTTGGGAAAAGGTGATTTCAAAGTCAGCCCAGCCTCTGCCTTTCAGAAAATCTGAGTGTCCAACAGGTTCCTGTGAGTCTGGGTTTGCAGGGATCTCCAGGCTGAGGGGTGGAGTGTTCTGGACAGTTCCAGAGCTTCTCTCCTATTATTTAGTGCTTCCTAATGCTTCACCTCAGTTAATGTTGAGCTGGACTGAGCCAGGCTGTGTAACCCTCCCTGGGAGCTCCAGACAAAACTGAGGAGAAAGGATTTGTCCAGGGATGTGGGACCATCAGCAGAGATGGAGGAAGAACCACTGCTCAGGGAGGGCTGTGCTGGAAGAGGCAATGAAAAAAAGAAGTGCCCTTAAATTGAAAGTTCTTCTTTGCCAGTTCACCTCATTATTATTGGTGGAAAAGCCATTTAATTTTTTGTGGCAGAGTTTACAACATCCCTCAGCTTCCTTTGAGAGAGGAAATGGATTTTATCTGTTGAGGTGTCAAAGCAGCTTTGAGCAAACCCAGCTCTGTTCTGGTGCTGAAACACTTCTGCCAGGTGACTGCGCCCATCCCAGGGGTGGGAGGTGCCCCCAGCTCCTGCAGAGCATCAAAACAGGTTTGGGACAGAAAAATATTTCAATGGGTGAGGTCAGGAGTGTGGAATTGGGAGTTAGGGGAAGAGGCAGACCTGAAATCAGCCCAGTTTTTGGCAAGGAACGTCGTGAGTCTCAGTAACCACTCAGATTTCTGTAGGCTGTGCTTGTTACGGGGCTCACAGCAAATGCTCTTTGTTTGATACCTCAAATCTCCTACCTTGGTTTATTTCCAAACTGCTCCTGAGCCAAACCAGCGGGGGATCCAAAAATCAGTGATATTTTCTGTAGATTTTTAGAGGCAAAAAGGATGTTAGTGTCAGGTGCTTTGGCCTTCTGCAGAGCTGGGCAGGGAAAATAGTGATAATGCTCATGGTTGTCATTTTTTCCGAGGAAGAGTTGTGGGTTTGTTTTCATTACTTTTTGTGGCTGTTTAGGATGGAGATGGGCAGTTTGGACTGAAGGCACTGAGGGAAACAATCCGTATTCTTTTCTGGGGGAAAAAATTCCCCCACCAAAATAAATCATGTCCTCCTTCCAGCCTGGATTGCTTCAGCTTCAGCTTTAAGCCGCCAGTTTTTGTTCTGCCTTTGGCAGATTAGAGAGACCTTTACAGTCTCGGGGTGGGTTAGAAAGACCAACAAAGCCCTTCCTTCTGTCAATAGGCAAATAAAGCCTGGCTTTGCTGTGAAGTTCAGTGTCTCTGAGGCTGGGACTTAAAGCTCTGCAGGTGACTCTGCTCTGGACTTCCCTTCCTCCTGGTATTTATAAACTCCAGGGCCCCTCTGTCCTGGTTTTGGGGTTTAGGGGTGTCATTCTACAGCCAATATTTATCCAGACGAAAGTTTTCACTGAATTCTCTCCCTTAGAGGCACCCATGAGAAATGTTGGGGTTCCTGGGGTTATCGGAGCGTCCTGTCAGCTGCTCATCCCTAAAAAATGAAGTTCATTGAGGGTTTCAAAGTAGAAAGCACCGTTTTCTGTCCTGGTGCACCCTGCAGCTCTGAACTGCTCTCACAGGTGTCTTTTGCTGACGTCTCCTGTGTTCCACCTCCTGTATTTAACCCCTACGTGCCAGTTTCTGCTGCCTGCTGGAAGAGCAGGAGAGAAGGGCAGGAGCCGCCTCACGGAGGGCATCAGAAAACCCAAATCCTGCCTCGTGTTTAGCTCAGGCTGCTTCATTGCCAGGAGCAGCTTGGTGGATGAGGAGGGAGATGGGCTGTGAAGGCTCACATGGCTCCTGCTCAGGAGAATTCCCCTTCCTGCCGCCCCCTGAGTCCCCCCTGTGGCACGGTGACATCCAGGTGACGATCAGCAGTGACAGGCAGTGTCTGACACACATCCCGGCTGGATGATGGAACACCAGGGCAGGCAGGCAGGGAAGAAAAAAAGCCAAAAGCAGGTAGAAATGGTGTTCAATGACAAATATTGAGTGTTTTGTAGTCAGCACTGCTGTCCTGCAGTTACAGCCCCAGCTCATTGCTCTGGGTGCAGACAGGAATGAAAAGGCCAGGTTGTGAAGACAGAGGAGTTCTTGTTGAATTGCCACTTGTCCTTTTTTTGATGTGAATGCTTTCAATTTTACTGCCAGCCTGAGAGCTTGCCATGTCCTGCCTGCTCACGAGCCAGGCGTGCTCTGTGTGCTCATCCCAACCTTTCTCCCAGCTCAGGGCATTCCTGTGAATGGTGTCTTGTGAAAAAGAATCAAAAACCACCCTCCTAAGCTCAGTCAGACACAATATTTATCAATCTGAGAGTTATTTAGACTTTATGTGTCCTCTGCAAGACACAGAAATGCTCAGAATGAGGTCGCATGGCTCAAGGGCTGAGGGAAGAAGTGGTAAATAATTCTTGTGTTTGATCCAGAGCTGGCTTTGTCCCTGTTTGTCAGCTGTGATCGATGTCACCCACTGGTCTCTATTGTTATTCTGCTGTCGAGTGTCACACTCACACCTTCTTTTGAATCCTGCTCTTGTCTCTTTTCCCTTTCCCCCCCCCTCTCCTGACACCAGCCTTGTGAGTAATTTACCTATGACAAAACGAGAGTCGTTCTGTTGTTATGTCAGAGGGAAATTGAATCTGGGGCTTGAGAGCTGCATCTGGGAGGAAACTTCAGATGGATCTGGAGTTCAGGAAAGCTCCGTGTTCGCCTCTCTGGCTTGTCACACTGCCTGCCAGATGAAGTCATTATGAAGGGCAGGGAGGAGGAGAAATGAGGGGGAAAAAAAGCCCCACAGGAGCTGGGCTGAGAAATGGAAGGGAAAGGAGGAGAGGACAGGAGAGTGAAGACCAAAAATAGGAGGAACAAAGGAGATGGCAAACGCAGTAAATGAAGATATTGGCAGAGCATTCAGCTGAGCGTGTGCTCAGCAGTCAGTGGAGCTCAGTGAGGCTCAGGCAAGGGTTTAGACCGCTCCTAAATGCCCAGCAGTGCAGGGAACTGTGCTGGAGAGCGGGACAGCCCTGAGAGCCACCTTTTGGGCTACGGGGATGCTCCATGTCCCTGCTCTGCTGGGCACAGAGACCAGTCAGCTGCTCATCCCTAAAAAATGAAGTTCACTGAGGGTTTCAAAGCAGGCTGGAGTATCACAGCACCATTTTCTGACCTGGTGCACCCTGCAGCTCTGACCTGCTCCCTTTTGCCGACATCTCCCACATTCCACCTCCCCTCTTTAATTCCTGAGTGCTAAATTGCTGCCTGCTGGAAGAGCAGGAGAGAAGGGCAGGAGCCGCCTCACGGAGGACACCAGAGATGCCTTGAAATCCCAAATCCTGTTTGTGTTTAGCCCAGGCTGCTCCATTCCCAGGAGCATGGATGGGCTCAGGCACTCCACGGAGGCTCCTGTCCCTTCCTGTTGAGCAGGAGCTTGGCCCTGGCCGTGGAGCTGATGAGCTGGGGGAGGCAGAACGTGCCCCGTGTGTCACCTGCAGCTCCTGCTGCTCCCATTTGTCATTGTCCGTGCTGTGTGTCACCCAACAGAGTGACCAAGCCTCAGACTCTGGGATCTGGGATTTGCTGAAGCAGAGCAAATGGGAGCTGAAATTGAGGGGTTGAGAGGAAAAAGCACAGAGCAGATGTAGAACTTTGAGGTCCACTCGAGCAGGTTAAAGCAGCAAAACTCCTGCATGGTGCTGAGGGAGCTGGGCTTCCCCTCTGAGCTGCAGACAACATCTCAGCTTTGTCTTGAGGCATGTTGGAATTAACAGAGCCCTGCTCCCTCCTTGGCACGCCCGGAGTTTGTTTATTTGCACAACTTTGCCCCCAGCCCTTGTGGAGGGTCCCACAAACCCTCTGAGCTCGAGGACTGCCAGCTCCACCCCCCTCCCAGCCTCCCCTCCCCAGCAGCATCCCTCACCCCAGCTCCTGATGCTGCTCCACTATTAATTGGCTTGTGTAATCTCCGAGATTGTTATTTATTAATAGATCGTTCTGAGCGTAGCAAAGTTCATTATTTAAAGCAGGCGGCTGAGAGAGATCCAGAGGAACAGATGGATGCATGGAAGTATCAGAAGAAGGACTAGTTAAAATTCCAGGCATGTGCTGAGCCTTGACAAAGGATGGAAAACAGAATCAATCATCATTATCTAGGAGAAAAGCCATCAGTCTGTGTTTAAAATAAGCCCTTTGGGTATTAAGCCCACGATGCCAGATTTTGCAAGAGTTTTGCCTGGTAGCTGCAGACCCCGGGGTTAGAAACAGGGCTGGGGAGCACTGCTGCATGCTCAAAGCAGCACAGGCAAAATAAAAATAGATATTGAGGCATGAAAACGCAAGGAGAGATGGTTTTGATGTCCACCCAGTCCTGACCAGCAGCAGACAAAGGTTTTTCTTCGTGGCTGTGGTGGTCGAAGTCGCCCCAGCAGAACTGTTAAACAATTTCAGATGTTAAGGGCTGCTCTGACATGGAAAAAGACCCGTAATATTTCTCTTAAAAAAGGAATTTCCTCACTGGAATGATCTGGTTTCCCACCAGGCTGCCCAGGGTGGGTTCTCAGTGGAAGGTGCCAACAGAAATCGGGGTAAATTTGGGAGCTATGAGGGATTTTTGAGTCAGCTGAGCCTTAAAGGTGGCTGAAACCAGCCACAGAGAGGCAAAGTCACTCTCACGTTGGGCTGACAGCAAAGATGAGGCTCAGATTTAGAGATTTTAACCCCCAGACCAGTCTCTGACCCCAGTTCCCAACGTGTTTTCCTCTGCCGAGCTGGGTTGTTCTGGTACTTGCCAACACAAAAGCTTTCTTCTTCCCACAACAAATAAAATAATATCCAACATCATCTCTCTGCTGGCCCCCTGCATGGGAAAGCAAAGGTCAGCTCTGTTGTGAACTCTTGCTAAAATGGCTCTAATTGCATCCAATTTTCCAGACATGAATTTATCTCCCATTAGCAGGCCCTGGAATACTCAACTCTAATGGCCAAGCTGCTGCTCTGAGCTGCCTCTCAGTAATTGGTTAATAGTGGGGCTGCTTGGTAATAGGTAAACAGGTCTTTTTTCTTCTAAATTTAACATTTCTCTCATGGCTTTTCCCCTGAACAAGGTTATTTGTGGCTGTGCCCTGGGTGTGCTTTTATGCTGAGCTCACCACGTGTTCCTGGGCTATTGCAGCATCTCCTTTCTGCCCTCCTCAGCTCCAGGGGGAATATTTGGGATCCCTGCTGCACACGGGAGGCTTTGCTGGAGGTTCTTTCACCCTCCCACAGAGGAGCAGAACACGCTGTGGGGTTGTCTAAGCACCTTTTTCTCAGAACCCACCTTCTGCTTTCTCCTGAACTCTGAGATTTCCTGGCCTGGCACCTGTGAGGCTGTGCCATTTCTCCCTTCCCCAGCCAGCACTTCTCCCTTGGAGCCTTTACAGAGCCTTTTAAAGACACCTTTTAGAGTGTTTAGGCCATTTAGAGCCTCCCAGTGTGGCTCTTCCTTGCACTGGGGGGGCAACTGGAGATGATCTGATAACGTCTGATTTCACTTCTCCTTTCTCTGTCTCTCTCTCACAGAGAGATTTCTCTTAACCTACATGTCCCCTTCATCCCTGGCTTCTTTTTTTTTACACCTAGAACATGAGAAAAGGAGAAAATGAATAAAGCTTTGTGTTCTTCCCACGTGCATCCCTTACAGGAGAGGGGTGGGGGAGAGGCTTTGCAAGGGGTTCTGATTTCTGCACAGACCCTTCCTGAGCTGCTGGAAGAACTCAGGTGATGGATTCGGGGCTGTCAGACCCATCAGTGCCTTCGTGAGACATTTTGCAGATCCCAGCAGAAGAAAATGATGGCTGGGGCGGGTGGGAGATGAATCCTGAAATGATTTGTTGATGTTTTCTATCTTAGTCCTTGTTTGGGGCAAAGCTGCCTCTGGTTTTCTTGAGTTTGGGCTGGGGTTGTTCTTGCTTGGGAAGAGGCCACAGAGAAATAACTTTAGGGTTTGTGAAGGATATTTAGATCACTCCATTCTGCACTGGTTCTGTAGTGGAACAGAGAAGCTGTGGCTGCCCCAATCCTGGACGTGTCCAAGGCCAGGGTGGAGCACCCTGGGAGAGTGGGAGGTCTCCCTGCCCATGGCAGGGGGTGGGATGGGATGTTGTCAACATCCCTTCCAGCCCAAAGCCCTCTGTGATCCTAAAAAACCCCTCCCTCTTCCCATAGCCTGGAGGAGAAGCTGGCAGTGAAGGGGAGCTGTGGGAGCTGCCACAAATTCTTTAGCAAAGAGAATTTCAGTTGTTCTGGTGAACGTGCAAAAAGCTCCCAAGTGATGGCCATCAATCTGTCCTCGGTATTAAGTCTCGTCCCACCCTCTGAGAGTTAAGAAATTACTTCACAGTCACAAAAACCTGACTCTTTAGCTCAAAATCTGCACCAGCTCAACCACGCTTTTAGATTTTATTGCTGCCTGCACCATGAGCCTCCCTCTGCCCACTCAGCACTCCCCAGCCAGGCCAGTCCAGGCCAGAAATAGTCCTTGCTGGCAGGGATAATAGAGGAGAAAACAGATTAAGGAGGTGTAGACAGGGATTTGCATTTGTTTCACCAGCTGTCTTCTCATTCCTTGTGTTCCCCACTCGGACGTACCTTGGCAAAGGACTGGAGTCAGGGATAGGAGCAGAGAGTGGTGAAATTGGAGTGAAATATCCCTAAAAACCTGATGTTGAGGCTGTGGCCAAGCTGGAACGAAAGCTCAGAGCTCTACTTTGGGAGGAGGGAGTTTTTTCGAGTTAAATTCAGTGGGAGTGGGATGAGGTGTGGGGTGAGCAGAGCACGAGCCAGAGGTGAATTCTGCCTCCCTCCCCATCAGTTTGTGTGGGACTGGGAGCACAACTTCCCCCAGGCTATTCCAGACAGGAATACCTGGAATTGCTGCCAATCCATCGCCCAGGCAGTGGCTCGGCCCCAGTCCTTGGCTGCCACCAGCATTTGGCCCTCGGCCCAGGGGACAGGACAGGACAGTGGCTCCTCTTCAGCTGCCTCTCGGGGGAATCTGAGCAGGGCTGGGGGGTGATGGATGGCAAGTTTAGCAAAGCAAGTCTGGGAGATCAATAGGAGAATATCCAGCCCATGGATCATGCGAGTTCCTCTTGTCTGGGCAGCACTAAATCAAAAATGATGAACGGCAGCTCCCTCAACCTTGGCCCCTCCGGTCTGCCCCAGTGGAGCAGCATCCAGTGACTGAGAGGGATTGTGCTGCTTTCCAGCCTATCTCCTTTGCTTTCCTAATAATTTTGGCATTGAAACATGAGGCTGTGTTTTTAATATCCTCTCCTTCCTCCAGTGCTGCCTCCCTCTTTCCCCAGGTAATTTCCAGCTGGCAGGCGCAGTGCCCAGCTCACCTTCCCCTGCTCTCTGAGTGCACCTGATCAATCTGCTGCAGACTGGGTTCCTCTGGACCTTGCACCAGTTTATTTCTTGATTTTGGGAAGATTTGTCCTCCCAGAGGTTGTGTGGCAGCCACAGGAACAGTCAGGAGCTCTGAATTCCTGTCCAGGTGTGAGCTGGCTGCTGTCGGTGCTGATCAGACCCGGATTTTCCATGGGAAGGGAATGCAGGAGCAGGTTTGGAGAGGGTGCAGGGTGGCAGCAGCTTTGCAGAACTGCCCTAAACTCAACAAACAGCACCTGGATTTCCTCAGGAATTAATGTTTTTGACTTGGAGCAGGAATTCACAGGCACAGAGAGTTCCATCATCTCCTCCAGCCTTTGCAAGGTCACTTCCACCACGAGAAGCAAAGCCTCATTTTATTGCATGAGATATTTATAATACATGTTCTCAGTAGCAGCTGAAGTGACACTGATCTCAGCAGGGACGTTTCCCTGGATCTGAGCTCTCTGGCTGCTCCAGTGGGAATATTTCCATCCCCACTGCCACAGCTCACTTGGCCCAGCTGCACGTGACGAGTGGCTGCTTCAGTTCTTGACGTAAATGAGCTGGAGGTTTTGCCCAGTCAGACTCGTGCCCCTGTGACAGGCAGGACACAATAAAGTCAGAACATCAGCTGGCCAAAAAAAAAACCTGGGAAGTTCTCCTTAAAAACAGCCAGGGTGAATTTGAGCCGAAAGGCCATCGGTCCTACCAGGGCTGAAGTGGCCAGGAGCGATGCTGAGAGGGTTTAAAGAGCTGCTTTGCAAATATCAAATTATGAATCATGGAAAGCCAGCCCAGGCTTGTGCAAAAAAAAAAAAAAAAAAACCCAAAAAAAAAAACCAACCAAAAAAAAGCCTTGAGAACCATCTGGGAATTTCCTATTTCATGTCTGCAATGACATCATGATGGCCCTGAAAGCGGCAGCAGAATCCTCCCAGGCTGCTGGAAGGACAGGATTGAGCAGGATCTGAGGGACGCATGTGCTCCAAAAAACCCCATTATTGCAGGATGGGGACAACGAGAAGGGAAAAACCTAATTCAGAGTCATGACAACAGCACGCCCCTGGAGAGAATGCCGAGCACACAGCCCAGAATAAGCTCCAGTGGGTGAGAGAGACAATAATAGAGAGAATTGTGTCTTGATCTGGCTCTGAATGAGAGCTCCTAGAATGAAAGAGGAGAGGCAGAGGATGCTGCGTTATCTATCAACCCAATTGATTGTTGTATCCAGAGCC
Organism: Corvus kubaryi; assembly: GCF_017639235.1. Classification (NCBI taxonomy): domain Eukaryota; kingdom Metazoa; phylum Chordata; class Aves; order Passeriformes; family Corvidae; genus Corvus; species Corvus kubaryi. The sequence goes on from NW_024581119.1 coordinate 2,006,471, forward strand.
TGGCTCAGTAATAAATGAGAATGCCACTCATCTGCTTTTCTGGTCTATTTAGAATATTTTTAGAAGCCTTTCTGAAAGTTATTCTGATTAATCTGTTGAATTTTCCTTTGCTCAGTGAGACTTATAGCAACATCGGATTTAATTACCCCGTGGCTGGGAGGGCTGTAATGAAGGCAGATACAAATCCCTGTGACAGCTGAGAGTGGCAGGGAGAGCATTTATCCACCAAGGAGCTGAGATGACAAGTGCTGAGTTTGAGCCTGAGCCTCTGGGAAACAAAAACTGGGATTTTTTTAGCTGCCAGCAGGGGCAGGGCAGAGGAGCTGAGGTGGTGGGAGAGAGCCCTGGATCCCCACACAAAGCCAGTGGCACCCAGATTCCCCAATCCACGAGCTTAGGGCTTCAGGGACTCGTTAAGATTGGAAAGGACCTCCAAAATAACCGAGTCCTGATGACCTGCAAGCAATAAGAAATAGGCTTTTCGAAGTGATAAAATGAACCCCATGGAGACCAACAAGGTTTTAGGGGTTATAGGGGATGCTGGATTTTGGTATTGGCATGGATTGGGACAGATCCTGAGCAAGTCCAACCTCCCCTGCCACATTTGGGACACCTCCAGGGATGTCCCCACAGGCAACTGGTGCCTGCTGGGCTCTGAGGAGCCTCCCAGCCAGAAGAAGGCAAATATTCCTTCAAGCTGCACCTGCTTGCCTGAACAATTTCCCAGGAAAGGAGGCCACTGCACAGGAATTCATTACCCAGCCTTCGTTAGCACAAACAGGGCTGGGAGGAGCGAGCACAGCTTTCCCTGCTCCTCGCTGTTTATCAGCTGGGCTTTCTACTGAGGCTTTCCAGCACAGCTCCTCTCTCACTTTCCCACTTCCCAGCTCTGCAGCCGGGATTTTGGCAGGCTGGGGACATTTACAGCTGGTTTTGGCTGGGGTTTGTGCCACAGTCTGAAGAGGGGAAAAAAAACCAAAACCAAACCAGCTTTTTCATGTGGAGGGAAGGAAATGGGAAGAGGGCACAGAGCTGTTGCTCAGCATTTCTCCCTGAGCCCCAAAATGTGTCAGTGTTTTCCTTCCAAAGCTTGGTTTTGCATCCAAAGCTTGGACCCTTCAGTGCCGTGAGGAAGCTGCATGAGCCTGGATGGAGATTTCTAGGAAATGCTTTTTGTGTCAGGGACACTGGAGACGAGATCCTCCTTCCCTGTGACCTCCAGATTTATTCCTTTTAGCTGGTTACTATGGAATGTCAGGATGGTTTGGGTTGGGAGGGACTTTAGAGATCCAGTTCCAACCTCTGCCATGGGCAGGGACACCTCCCACCATCCCAGGGTGCTCCAAGCTGGCCTTGGACACTCCCAGGGATCCAGGGGCAGCCACAGCTGCTCTGGGCACTCTGTGCCACAGCCTCAGCCCCTCATTTTCTTCCCAAAATCCAATCTAAACCTACTCTCTGTCACTTTAAGCCATTCCCCATGTCCAGTTCCTCATCCACATTCTCTCCCCACCTTCCTCATATCCCTTTCAGGTCCTGGGAGGTGCTCTGAGGTCTCCACACAAATTCCCCTTTCCAGCCCGAACAGCCCCAACTTTCCCAGCCTGAAGAAACCTTTGACACTTTCCACATCCCTTTTTTTCTTTCCCCGTGGCTTCTTGCTATTTAGGGGGGAAAAAAATGTATCTCCAGAGCAAGAATTTGGCGGCTTTCTGCTAACAAGAGGAACGGGAAGTTCATCCACACGTTTTGAGGTTCTCTCGCCACGAAGTGTGAATAATAGATAGGGAGAAAGGCATTTTCCCCTTCGTGCTTGGATTTCTCTCACATCAATTAGTTTCCATCAGGCTTTCCTGCAGGAGAATGGAGCTTTGAAATGCTCTGGCTCAAAATTAAGCGGAGTTGTGGGGGAAGAAAGGGCAGAAAGTTAAAAGGAAAACTGCTGGTGCCTTCTCCTGTGTAGTTTGTCATGTAATTAATTTCTTGTTTCTTTAGAAACCCTCGATTTTTTTCCCATTTTGGTCAAAGTTGATCTCCACTAACGAGCTGGAAAGCCACTGGCTTGTAAATCTTATTGAATGGATACAGGAGAGGAAAATTAGGATTATTGTCCTCTAAGTTGTGTTGTCACCTCTGTCTGCAGCAGGCCTGGCCTTGGCTGAATGTTATTTTTGGGATATTTGTGGAGGTTCCTTCATTTCTTTTGCTAAAGTTTTATTGGCAGGGCTCACTTGGGGGTGTCCCATCACAGAAAAGAGTGTGGATAATGATAATAATATAATAATAATAATAATAATAATAATAATAATACACCTTGAAGAGGGAGTGCTGGCTGCCCATCCTCCCTGGGGAAAGGTGTGGTAAAGAAGCACTTGAGTACCCCCATTCTTAATTAAAACCTGGAGAAGTTGATGAAAATGAGCCTTTCCATAGCTCCTTCTTGATTCTAGGATGCAAATGGTTTTTTATCTGATTATTTTGAGTCATTTTACTTCATGGGAGGAACTTCCCCCAGTCCTGTCCAGTTAAAGTTGCTCCTGGCATGCTTGGGTTGGGAGAATTGTCTGTCCCTGTCACTCACCTGGGGGTGTCTGCACCTCTTGGAACAGAAAGAAAGCTCCAGAAAGGCATTTTATCACTTTTATCATTTATTTTATCGATGATTTATTTTATCGATTTATTTATTTTATCGATGATTTTATTGCACAGAAGAGTTCCCCTTCCCACTGCAGGTCCAGGGAAGGGGGATAAAAAAGCAGGAAGGAGGCAGAGCGTTTTTCAGGGCTATTTTCAGCTGGCCTAATCCTGGTCCTCCCCTGAGACCGAGCCTGACCTTCAGCCAGTCCCTTCTGCATGCTCTAAACAGGGTTTGAGGATGTTGATCACTCCAGGTCCCAGCAGGAAAAATGTTATGTAGGAGAGAGGAGCATTAATATCAAATATTTCTGCTGCAAAACCTTTCGGGGAGCAGAGCATCCCTTGTTCCAGGGTTCTTTGGGCAGGGAACTGTTCCCAGCACTCTCAACTCAGCTTATCCAGGGTGACAAGCAGCCAAATGCTGCTTGGAAGAGGGAATACAAATAAATCAGTGCTGGGATGCTGGAATCAGGTGCAGACCTGGAACTGGACACATGAATCCCTACAAAACAACATTTGTCTGTCACGAAGCCAAAGCTCCTCAGTGACTTTTTGCTGAACAAGTTTTGAGACCTTTTTGTCCCAATCCAGCAGGAAAAATGTCTCAAAATGAGCTTGGATTGCCCATTTTTTTTTTGCTTCTTTTTTATCCCAAACCAGCTATAAATCCAAAATAAGCTGTCGGTTGGGCAGGAGCGAAGGATTAAGTGTGCTGCCTGCAGAAGTGCACGATAACATAAAGCATTTTATTCTCTTGGAGTTACTCCTTGCAGGGAATGCAGAAGATTGGATGTTTCACTGGCATTTGTCAGGCTGGCCAGCAGACACAGGGATCTCCTTGCAGCCTTGCTGAACCCTTGTCAGGCAGCTTGGCTGTGAAAATGAGCACCTCCAGCGCTGCTGAGGGAGCCCTGAGGCTGGAAGGGATTGGCTTTCCAGGATGCCGAGTGGCATTTGGGCTGTGCTGGGGTGAGCACGGGAATCTGGATTCCCTCAGCACTTCACAGCTTTCCCCATTTCCTTCTGTAAATTTTTCCCCCGTGCTCAAAAACCCTGGGATGAAATAGGGGAAGCACAAATCAGCGTCTGTGGGGAAGGAGATGGAGCAATAGAATTGATATTCTCATCTCTGGGGTAAAATGATTTAATGTTTTGTTTTTTAAAGAGCACTGAGATTTATAAACTTGCAAGGCCAGGCTGTGTTCTGGTGTAAATTGACGTTGTTTTTTGGGTTTGCCTCAGCTGTGGTTCTGGGTTTTTGGAGCTTATTAATAGGCTGCAGCTGACTGTTATCATTTGCATTAAGCAGGAATTTCCAGCTCCCAGTCTCCACATCTTGAAAGCCATTCCTCACCTGGGGCTGTGTTGATAAAACTGATTAGCAGGAGGAAGGCAGGCAGGGAGAAATGTGTTCCTGGTGAAAAGGGCAGTACATCAAGCTGAAATTCTGGAGAAATGCTGAGTTCACAGAACATATCAGGAGTTATTAACCTTTGCATGAGAACCGTGCTGCACAGGGGGAGGAAATTTGTCTGAGCTGAACTTCAGCGTCTCTCTGAAGCTGTTTGAAAGTGCTGCAGCAACGCTGGGAGTCTGATTTTCGCTCCACAGTTCCATCCAAGGATGTCAGAGCACCTTTGCCTTAATGAATTTATCCGTGCAAGAACCTTTGGCTCCGGGTAAATCCTCACCAGGTGAGGTGCTGTAGGTGAATTTCTCTGTAGGAGATATTTCCACTGGATCAGGGCTTGTTTCCTATTGAACGTAGGGAATTGGAGGCACTAAAACATCTCTTCTCTGCCTTATTGTGAGCATCAATCAGTGCAGTGAACAATCCTGCATTTCCTGTCACAGCCCTGGATCTGGAGCTGATAACGTGGTCAGGGCAGGGTGTGACAGCCCCCAGCAGGGAAATCAGCAGCTCTGGGGAGCTCAGGCTCAGTGCAGACATCAGCTCTGCCATGGAAACTCCACTGGGTTCCGGGCTCAGGCTGCTCTTTGGAGTCAAGGAAAGTTTGGATCCTTTTTCAAGCGAAATGGTTTGAATGGTGTGGTTTTGCTTCTCCAAAAATAATGTTGCCTCCCTACTCACATCTTCCTCCAAAGCTGCATTATTTAGTTCAAGTAAAAACAAGTAATAATGAGGAAAAAAAGAAAAGCCTTTGGGAAGGAACACGCTCCCCAAATCCCCTGAAAATGAAATAACAGCTTAGCAGAGCAGGTTTGATTGATGCTTTGTTTGACATGCAGGGTGTAGGCAGCTACCTTGCTGTGGCATGTCTGGCTAAATCATCTGCTGTCACTTCTCAGAATATTCAGTTACCAAAGGTTACATGCTCGGTAAACCAGAGCTTAATTACTCTGCATCACCATCTAGAGAGCAGAGGCAGAACTAAGGCTGGGAGAACAGCATCGTTTTGATGGGGATCCTTTCTGCTTTAGCGCTGTTTGCTCTCCAGAGCAGCTCTGTAATTTGTGCTCTATTGCCACATCTGCTTCGTTGTATGGAACAGAACTTTCCATTTTTGCTCCTCTTCCACACAGCAAGAGGCATTTTTTTGGGTGAATTGGGACAAATAATGGAAAATTCTTAGTGACAACCACCTCAGAAATGAGAGATTCTGGGCTGGCCTTCTCCCAGAGGGAGCTGTGATCCCCATCTGGGGAGGATTTGAATATTGCCCGTGACAGTGCAGGAGCTGTGCACTGTAATGCACGTTGTCGTGTCTTTTCCTGGGTCCCCACAAGAATTAAGGATGCAATGATGGATGCTGAGCTTTGTTCCCTTGCTCCAGGAGAACTCCTCTGCTCTCGGCAGGAGCAGATCAGAAGATTGCTCTTAGTTCCTGGGGTAGAAAGTCCTGTGGGCCAAGATTTCCCTGCAGCCCACTCCTGCCACGGCTGGGAGCTGCTGCGATCGGCCTGTGAATAATGGAACGTTTTCATGTTTTAATCAGATGCAATTTTCCAAATGGTTTTTATGATTTAGCAAGTCCATTAAAAATGACATTTGTTCTGCTCTGACACTCCTAAGGAGCTCCACAGAGCATAAACACTGGAAATTACTTGTAAGGGGAAGAAGATATTAAAATTCCCCAGCCCTCATGTGCCTGTCTGAGAAATCCTGGTGCCTCATGCGGTGCCAGCTTGGAGCGGAGCCACTCGATGTGCTCGGAGTTTTGCTGTGATCAGGGGCAGCTCCAGGCTGCTGCAGACACCAAACATTGGTATTTCTCATGCTGTGCCTCTCAGATGCTCTATAGAACCACATTTTGAGGCTGGAGATGAGGCTGAGCTGAGCTGGATGGGGCACTGGAGCGTTCAGAGCAGGAGGGGCGGTGAATGCAAAGTGTTTTATCCCGGGCACGTCAGGAAAGCAGCACGAGGACCAACTGCTGCTGCCCATCAGCTCCTGCATTTATTAACTGAGCTCATTCTGCTTCTCTGTCAAACTCGAGATTTGCACAGCACTCAAAGCAAATCCCAGTCTTCTGCCAAGTTCAGGGTGGTTTCAGAGTGATGGTGGAGACTGGTCCTGCTCCTTCTCCAGCTTTTTCCCTCCATTTACCAAAGAAATCCCTGGAGTTCAGTTCCAGCTGACTGTTATCCTCTGCATTAAGCAGGAATTTCCAGCTCCCAGTCTCCACATCTCGAAAGCCATTCCTCACCTGGGGTGTGGAATCATCTCCAGGGCTGTTCTGGACGGCAGCCACCTGCCCCAGTGTATCTGAGCATCATCAGGAGGCTAAAAACGCCTCTCCAGGAGCCCTGTCTGTCGGAGAGCAGCATTTCAGCTGGAGCACACGGCTGGACAGCTCTCAGGAAGCATTTTTCCAGCCTTGCTTCCATATCCTGTTCAGGCAGTGGAGTCCCTCTTGGTGGGGAACGACTTTCTGGAACCACATCAAATTGCCTGCCTCGGTTTATTTGTTTCCCCAGCCACCACTTTGGCGCCGGTTTATTTCGTGTGCATCCTTTAAAATGGTTTTTTGCGCTTAAATTATGGATTATTCCAGGCTGTGCCTCTCTGGGCGTGGAATGCTGCTCAGGAGTCACAGCTGTCACCGTGGGCTCTGCCAGAAAGGGGACAAGAGTGGGTTTTAGGTAGTTAAGCTTCCAATGGTTTCTCTGAAGCCCATTCCAAGCTGGATTTGAGCCTGAATGGACTTTCCTTTTTTAAAATTTATTTTCCTCTGCAGCCACCAACCACACACTGGGCCCTCGATGCTATTCCAGATAATTTTTCCAAGTTGAAGCTTTTACTTTGCTAAAGTGAAAAACCTCAAATCAGGAACCACCTAAAGCGAGCAGGAGATACCCCAGGGGAAACCTGTGCTGGGGAAATTGGTCACCACTCCAAAAATTACTGCTCTAGCCCTGATTACTCATTAATTAGCCAGAGCAAGCTGCTCTTTCCAGCCTACAGAATATGTTCCCTGCTGGTCCAGCTTGGAATGTTATTCCCTTTCTGTTCAGTCCTGAATCAGGCATTGATTTACCACCCCACGGTCAGCCAGGCAGGAAGTTTGTTTTTTGCAGAAATGCTGTGTTCAGTCCAAACCCCAAGTCCAGCATTTCATCCCATTTTTCCCTTCTCCCTTGTGCAGGGATTAAGGTTTTTCAATGTAACAAGTGTCCCATCTTCCTGGGTGTGGGAATAGCTGGAAGTCAGATTTTCCCTGTTAGATTCTGTCTGTAAGACCGGAGAGTTCTGGTTTTCTTCTCTGCAATGTATTTAAGGGAGAATCACTGAATCTTTAATGTCTTTCTTCTCCCTCCACCCCAGTAAAGCAGGTGGGTTCTGTTATCCCAATTTTCCTGATGGGAGCTGGAGTGCCAGGCTGGGTTTGGGCAGTTTGTGCTGTCTGAGCACTCTGACTGCAGCCTGAGGAACCCAAATCTCTGAGATCTCCTCTGGCTTTGGATTCTGACCCTTGAAAACGGAATCCAGGAATGGCTTGGATTGGAAAGGACCTTAAATCCCATCCTGTTCCACCCCCTGCCATGGGCAGGGACACCTTCTACTATCCCAGGGTGCTCCAAACCCTGTCCAACCTGGCCTTGGACACTCCCAGGGATTTTTAGAGACATTTAAAGTGCCATATTCCTACTGAGAAGTTTAATCCTTTCAAAGGGGTGGTTCAAAGTTCCTGGCTGAAATATCTCGGTGGGATCTGGGAGCTGAGCCTGGAAGTCAGGATTATCAGGCTAAACCCAACCCTCCCTCTTTCTTCTCCTGCTGGAGATCTCCCACAACCAACCAACCAGCATCTCTCTAGTCCCAGCTTCCAAGCTTGATGGTGGACTTGGAATTATTTAGAAAGGACATTTCTTTCTCCTTTTCACTGAAACTGGAGACAAAACCAGCCCAGCCAGGCAGCAGCATTCCCACCACAAAGATTTCCCTCCTCCTGCTCGGCTTTAAATCGTTGCCACAACGAAGCCACAGAAACAAGGAGATTGAACAGCAAAAGCTGTGTGAGATGTGATGGTTCCTAATGTGTTACCAGCCCCCAGAGTTACCCTGTTGGGAAGGAATCCCAAGGAAAAGGGGATGGAATTCCAGCTGGGGGAGTGTCTCCCACCGTGCTGCTCCAGCTTTCACTTCTAATTCTGGCAAACAAAGTGAACGTGGAAAACACAGTGTTTGTGCAAACTCCCGGAGAAAATACGGGCTCACCTGGAGCCTCTCCTCGATTTGTGCTTCAGGCTGTGATTGCACAACAAAGGGAAAGGGTTTTATGGAGGTCGGGGCTGAAAAGAAGGTGTTGTTTACCAACAGAGTAAATGTGTGGTTATCTTCTCATCTCGGATCAGTTCTGATTGGGATTAATCTGCCACTTGAGTGCTCAAATCCCTTGGGTTGCCTGAGCTTAAACATGAGATTTTTTTCTGCTGTGGAGCTTTGGAGCTGCTGCTGTCCTCGGTCTGCACATCCATCATGGGGTTTTGGGGGATGCTGGAGGGATCCTCAGGAATTTCTGTGATTCTGGTGGTGCCCAGCACGAGCAGAGTGACCCCAGCTGGGTCAGGAAACACATCTCGGAACAAAAAGTTATTGATCCTCTGCACTAATCCGAATCTTCTCTCTATTTGTGCTGTCACTGAGGGAGCTTTCCCTGGAGGGTTTGCGGGGTTAGGAAACCCAAGCGCTGCAGGACCACGGGGCGTGTGGAGAGGCATTCCCAGGGGATTGTGACAACCTTTGCTCCTGGAGGTACAGAGGGACCCTGGGGTTTGCAGTGCCATGAATGAAACATTATAAAAAGTGTCTGGCAGCGGAGGGAATCTGTTATCAGGGAGCTGTCAGAAGGGAAGCAGGGAGAGAGGGGAGAAGGAACAATTTAAAAGAAGAAAGGCAGAGCACAACTTGTTTTATGGAACCTTTATTTGAAGTAATATTTGTTGAATTACTTGGGGTTTTTTTCCCTCTCAAGCTCGAAGAAAAACCATTGATTCTTCTTCTTGCCTTTGATTCTCAGATCTGGAGAATTTTAAGTCAAGGGAGGGGGGAGAGAGATGCACCCAAAAGGGTTGGGATCCTAAAACCACGGCATTCCTTGTTCCCTGCAGCCAAACATCCCTGCCCTGAGCTAAAGGACCTGTGGAGCTCAGAGCCTGCAGGGGAAGATAAATATTCAGCTCTTATCTTTAATAGAAAATCTGTGAGCAGAGCTGACATTTCCTGTGTGCTCTCCCCACGTTCAGCTCTGCCCTGGGTGAATGTAAACAGCAGAAGAGCCTGGACCTAGCAGAGAGCTGACCCCACCACCTTCCTTTTTCCCAGGGTTTATTCCAGCCACTGGAATTGCTTGGTTTGAATGTCAGCAGTGCAATAACTTTGATATCAATCAGCACAGGTGCTTGGGAAATCAAAAGAGAGATGGTGGCAGAGTCAAATGAAAAATTAAACCGGGCTCTCGCTCACGTTCTGGGCTTGGCCGGGGCGGTTGGGTCTCAGCTCCAGCGCTGCCCTGCACGTGATCCTCGTGCAGTTCTCCCCCTGCTTCCCATTGCTGGGGAGTTTGGGGATGGCTTGGTGTGTTTGTTCGGATTTTCTTTAGGCTGTACTAAGAGATGCCGGGGAATTGCCTTGAAGCGGTGAAAGCCGTGGTGGAGTGACTTGGTTAATTCTGGATGAGTTCGAGATGTCTCAGGATTTTGCCCTGTCAAAAATGGAAAGTTCTGCACAAATTAAGCTGTAAAAAGGTCTGGTTATGCTGCTGCAGAAGCCTCCTCTGTCCAGGAATCTCCTCCTGGATCCATAAAGGAAGGATTAACTCTGCCCTACCCGCCCCAGTCTGAGCAGGGATCACTTATAGACCTGTCTGGCTCTCTGCACAGCTCATCCCTTTTCCAAAACCAGCCAAAAATCTCTATTTTAACCCCAAATCAATCCTTAGGTTGTGAGGGGAGGGAGGCAGAGGAGGAATCAGAACAGCTCCAGGTGGCGCAGGAAGGGGAGGCAGTGCTTTTGTCTGTATTTTTCCAGTTTTTCTTTTAAAATTTGCATTATTTTTGGGAGCTCTGGGCAGGCACTGAGTGTTGATGGCTTTGTCCTTGCCTTCCAGACCTTGTAGGATTTATCCTGTTCTCTCTCATCTATCCCCAGCCTGCACAACTTTATTCTGAGTGACACTTTTCCATGCTTTTTCTTAGAATTTTCCAGAGCTTTTCATAGGAAAGTCCTCTGGTGGCCTCTTCCACCTTTCTGCTTTCTGATTTTTCTTCTGATAAATTCCTGGAAAATGCAATAAAGCTGAAATTCCTGGGGGGTAGAAGGTGGACTGAGGTGACTTCTATTTCCTGCTTTTATTCCAAAATCTGAGAGGAATGAAGGAAATTTTGAAACAAAACGCCGTGATTGCTTTTTCAAAGCTCTCTAAAGCTCCAGCTCCACACAGGAGCTGGTGAGGAGGTTGGAACATTTATTTAATCCAATCCCATTCATTCTTGGGTCCTGATTTTCTAGCCCAGCATGAAAAGACTTTGATGACTCTGGCACAGACCTCTTATTATCTAATTGCTTTTCCAGAAACCTTTCACCTGATAATTTGGATATTGTTATCCCTCCTGAAGCCTGATAACTCTGCTGTGCCAAAATCTGGCTCTATTTATTATTAATTGTGGTTTGGGAACTGCTTAAGGCTCCCCATGTTCACCATGAGGGACCTTCAGAAAATTTGGGCAAGAGAAGTGGAGCAAAGGAGTTGTGCTGATGGGGAAGAACATCGGGGGCCCATTGTGGTCACTCCAAAACTGCAGCAGAGTCTGAGGCAGGACCCTGCTCCCTGCAGAAATCCTAAAAATCCCAGCTGGTGTTTCATTCCCGGCACCACAGAGTGCATTTGGGTTGGATTTTTGGAGGTCTCATGGCATGTGGAGCTGTCCTGGTTCTCCCACAGCTTTGTGAGTAGAGGATTTCTCCTCAGGTCTCTGTGTAATCCACGGTGACTCTCTGAAAGATTCACCCAGGCTTCTGCACATATTAGAAGGGTCATTAAAGAATTTGATAATTAAACAGAAGGATCCTGAACTGACTGCTCAGCAAATCCCTCCCATTTCTCTTTGACCTGCAGTTAATTCTCATTTTCTGAGGGCAGCCCTGCCTCAGATATATTTTTTTTTCCTTTCCTTTGGACAATGCCTTTCTTTCCATGAGTGGTGCAAGGATAAAATTCAAAAAGTGTCTGCAGGAACCAAGGCAAACAGCCACAATCTGTGGCTGGGCAGGGCCAGGCTGGGCTCCAGGGAGAACTTTGCTCTCAGGAGGTTTTTAACCCTCAGGCAGAATTTGACAATGGAGAATTTCCCGAGGCTGGAGGCTTGTCTGGAGCAATCCCCAGAGCTGGTCTCATGCTGTTCTTTAAAGGTTATTAAGGTTATTTCCCCCCCTCTCCAAGGACTGATTGTGGAGGAATTCAGGGTGATCGAGTGTCTCTGACAGCACATCCTTGAGGTGAAGCTGTTCCGAGGGGAAACACCTTTTTCCTTGGATGGTTGAGCGAAATTTAGGGATTAACACAGGGAGGGGATGGAGGGAAGAGGTGTTTGACCCCCTCCCTGAGAGAAGAGAGGGGGAAGAAAGCAATCTAGGTGGGAAGGAGTGGATCTGGCATAGCTGGAATGTGCACGTTGGGACAGAACCTCTGTGACAGCCAGGCCAGGACTGGCCAGGCCAGGTTTAACAAGGAAAGCAATCCATGGAGTGGAGCCGATCCAATTCCAGCCTCTGCTGTGCAGGCCTGGAGGATAAATGTGTAAAAGCACCAGAGCTGTCTCCAGCACTGCTCCTGCTCCGACAGCCACGATTATTTATTGTTTGTCCTACACCAGCACCGCCAGGCTCCCACCGAGACCTGAACCCGTGTGCAGGGGGGAAATAATGTCACCAAATATTTATTTTCTGCACAAAAAGGGGCTGGGGAGGCGGCTGGAGCTGAGAGCTGGCACAGCTCAGCTCTCCCTGGTGCTGCAGGCAGGAAGGAGCTGCCCCACGCCGTCCCTGGGATGCTCCCGGCTGTCACTCAGGGATTTTGGGCAGGGCAGGCTGCTCCTGAGGGGGCACAGAGCAGGCAAGCAGCAGGGTTTGCAGCTCAGCTCTGGGGAAGCTCAGAAAGTGCCCAGTGGGGATGGGAGGGATTTGTTCCTCCAGTGCTGTGCTTGGTTTTGGGCCCCTCAGTTCCAGAAGGACATCGAGGGGCTGGGCCACGTCCAAAAACAGGAATGGAGCTGGTGAACGGTCTAGAAAATATCTGGGAATTGGAGAGGTTTAATCTGGAGAAGAGGAGGCTCAGGGGAGACTTTCTACAGCTCTCTGAGAGCAGCTTGGAGCGAGTTGGCCTCTCCTGCCACCACTCAAGTGAGACAATGAGAGGATACGGCCTTGGATTGACCCAGGGCAGGCTCAAATTAAAGAGTAGAAAAATATTTTTTGTTGGAAGCGTGTTCAGGCATTGAAATAAGTTGCCCAGGAGTTGCTGGACTCCAGGAGCTGGAGTCACTGGGGGATGTGGTTTAGGGCTGATGATGGTGGGGCTGCGTTGAGGGCTGGGCTGGATGGTCTCGAAGGTCTCGGCTGGATGGTCTCGAAGGTCTCTTCCAAACTGATGACTGTGAGCACAGAGCAAAATGCTGCCAGCAGAGCCCTTGGGCTTTGCCCAGGAGTCAGATTTGGGCACTAATTGCACAGCTCTTAAGTTCGAAATGCGTGACAGGAGCACGAGAAGTGGCAGCAGAGATCTGCTGGTGTCAGTGGCTTCATGTTGGCTTTACAGCAACAGAGACTGTGCGAAATGTTTAATTTCAATATCAAACACAGAGCTGCCAGACCCCCTGTCCCTGTAACCCTGATGGGTTTCCCAGGGCAATTTTTAACTTTTACCCTCCTTCCACCATGTCCTCTGTGCTCACCCCCAAAACAGCAGATTTTTTTCCCTACACAGTCAAAATTCAGCAGCACGAGGCTGCAGGGCAGGCCTGGTGTTCCTGAGACTTGAACAAATTACCCTACAGAACATTAACTGGTGTGCCATGAAGAATTATCATAATTAATTACAACTAAACTGTAGTTGTCAAATAAATGAACAAAGTACATTTCATGATGCATTATCCTTGCTCTTTTATTGTTTGTCCTCTTGCTTGTTAAGCTGGGGATAATCAGTCATTTGCAGTTGGGCTCCTGGCTTGCTAAAGTGGAAGCTCCACTGCAGCCGCGGAGGTGTTGGTGCTAAGAAATACGAAATTATTAATGAGAAAAGCTCAAATGACAGCAAGATTGAGGTCAGGGGAAGTTTTTGAGGCCTTTAAGGGATAACAGAGAACCAGGAGTTGTTAAAATGTTTGTATTGTTGGGCAATTTTGTGTCCTCTTCTGTCAGAGGTAAAAAATAATTTAAATTTAGAGGGGCAAAGTGTGACTGGGGTGTGAGGAAGAGCAATAAAATAGAGCCTGTAGGGTACCTGTGACACCTTTCTCCAGGTAAAGGAGACAAGATGTTTGCAGAGAATGTGTAAAATGACCTTGCCAAGGGTTTCTGAGCTCCATCTTCAGCTCCTAAATATTGGCAAAGCTTCCCTGAAGAGGCTGGGATTCACCTGATTTACTCCACTCAGCTGCCTGGTGATTCCCCCCAAATTGGCTAAAACAAGGCATCACTTTTATCCTTCAGCTCTCAACAACTGCTGGATGAACCCTAAGTCCCTTTCCCTGGATGTGACGGAGTTTATCTCATTAAAAAGCAAAAAATTGATTGTCTTAGCTCAAACCTGCCAGAGCAGGAGGCGATTGTGTGCAGAAATTTCCAGGGTGGACACATAAAACCTGATTTTTGCATGTGTGACCCGTGTGAATGCACACAGAGCTGGCAAGCAGTGGCTGTGGCTGCCCAAAGAGCTGCCAAAAAGTGGAAGTTTCGGCGTTTGTGCCTCGGGAAGCACTCGGGGAAGGAGCAGGGACACCTGGCTGCTGCTCTGTTTAACAACTCGAGGTGGGCACTGTAATTCTCTGCCAGGCAGATGCTCCTGTCAGCTCTGTTGTTTCCTTGCCAAGATGCATTTTACCTCTGGGAGCCCTCAGGGGCCCATTTACCAGGGATAATTAATTAAATTAACAGGCTTTTTAGGCTCGCTGGAGGTTGGTGTACCAAGTGTGCTCTGAAAGGAAGCTGAATTTCCACAGCCCTGGGTAAACAATGTGCAGGTTAAAACTCCTGGCCGTGTCTTTCACTGGTATTAATCAGAGAGAAAAAAAATCGAGTTGTGCCAATTTAGCCAGCTCTTTTCATCTGTGCTTCCCTCTTCCATATCTGCTCTGTCTCTGCGAGGTGTGGAAAAGCTGTTTTTCCGTGGATCCCACAGCCCCTCCCTGTCAGCAGCATCACAGGGCGATTTTTCATCATCTTTCATGGACTAGAATTAAATCTCGTTAAAATAATCCCTTTCCCCATGATCGGGGCTTGTACTGTCTCCCCAGTTTGTTCTAAGGAAACAATTGCACCCTTTGCACCCATTCCCTCCACCTTGGGAGGCAGGGAAAGATGGGAAGGAGCAGCTGCTATGGATAGCTCTACAAAGGAAAACCAAACTCTTGGAAAACCCTCATTTTTAGCAAAGATGGCCCTGTCGGGCTGGAATTACCCCATGGCTTTCCATGGCATCCACTGGGACAGCTGGACAACCCTTTCCATGCAGAAATTCCTGCTGGTGCCCAACCTGAGCCTCCCCTGGCACAGCCTGAGGCCGTTTCCAAACTGACTCCAAATTACAACGGAGTCAGATTTGAGCTAAATGATCTTTATGGTTCCTTCCAACCTTCTGGGAGCTTTGCAGTCTGGCTGGGAATTTTTCTGGAAGGTCTCAGGATGCTGCAGCCTTTGGGGTTTCTTTTTTGGAGGGGATTGGTTTTGGTTTTTTTTTCTGTTTTTTTTTTTTTAAGATGTTTCTTATCCCCCCACCCACCAAATCTTTGCATTTTAAATCAAGGAGGAAGGTGCAGCTCCAAGTTTCATCCTCAGGTTCTGGTTTCACTCCTCTCCATAATCACCTCCCTGTTTCGATCCTGCCTTGCATCTTTCCCGCAGGGATCTCAAAGTTTAGCTCCCTGTATCCTCTTCTTCCTTTATTAATTATGGATTGCAGCAGTCCCAGGAGGGCCCTGACTGCACAGGAAATTTGGGGGAACTCCAAATGAAACCTGGCCCTCGGGACCTTCCCGTCTAACCAGACAAAATTCCAGGCAGGATCCTCTCTGCTCTGTTGTTGCTGCTCTCCAGGTACAAAATAGGATGAAACTTCCACTAATTAGGAAGCTGCTGAGACAGTGCAATAGTTGAAAAAAGTTTGAACTCTCACTTCTTCCTGAGCTTTAAATAACTCATGTAGCTGTGGCCTCTTTCTAGAGTAGAAATGAGTGCAGAACTTGAGAGCTGTGGTTTATCAAAGCCGGTAAAGTGAGGTTCCGATGAAGGATTAAAGCTGGGATGTTGTTCCAAGCCTCCCCCAGATGTTCTCTCTCAAGTCCAGGTGGCAGGCTGGTGAAAAAAAAAAGATAATTTGAGGAGATTTTGGACATGTAAGAGTTTAATTTTAATGGCAGGGTGGAAAGCCTGAGGGAAAGCCACGATCATGAACCACCAGTGGACAGGGAATGTTGTCAGTGTGGAGGTTCTTGCAGAGCAGAGCTGTGTCCTGAGGGAAATAAATCCTCCCCTTCAAGGTTTTTCCCCCTAGATTAAGTCAAATTAAGAGCTGCCAACACATGAGAGCACAGGTGAAGCAGGATTTGGGTTTTCCAAGGTTTAGGAGCCACAGGTTTGATGTTTTTCAGGATGAATGTCGTGTTCTCAGCATCCCTGTCAGCCCCAGCTTAGGACCTGAGCCCCCCATGGCTCGGGATTTCCCCTGATAGCCTGTGAGGGGTGCAGCAATTAAACCTTCATCTGCAAATATTAACTGGGAAAATATGGACCAGGTCAGGATGGGTTTGTTGTTCTCTGCACCACTCCTTACCCCACTCTCCTCGCCATGAGCCTTGATGAAAGGGTGGGACGTGCAGCTGGGCTCTGCCTGACAAAGGATTCATTTATTTTCATCAAGGAGTCAAATCTTGATCTCCAAACCATCAATATTTCAGGGCCAAGGCAAAGCCCTGAGTGGGGGAGGAGAGCTGCCTCAGTCTCCAGGCTCTTTCCGTAGTTAAAAGTTCACCGCAGAAAATTTGATGCTTAATAAATTGGAGCCTTCTCTGCTTTAAATCATTGCTACAGCAATTGCAGAAGAAAATATAATTATTACAAACTGGTCATTTGTTACTGAGAGATCTCATTAAATTGACTTCATGCTGGAAGGTTTGGTGGGGGATGGAAGGAGAGAAGAGGCAAAAACCTGACAGAGGGGTGGGAGAGGAGTCTCTTAATTACAGATTGATTCTTTCTGGAGATTGAATGTAGAACATAATCAGCTCATCCTTTCTTCTGGGGCAGATGGGAGCTACAGGGACCTTTTTGTCTTCCCTGACCTGCCAGCAAGGCTTGCTAATGGCCTGGGGATGCAGGGAATAGCCTGGAGAACTTGGAGAAAGCACATTTAGCTGAAGTCATGGATCAGGGCTGCTCTCCTCCCCGGGGAGTCAGCCTGGGCCAGGATTTAATACAGTGTTGTGTCCTCATCACATCTTCATTTCGTGCCGAGAGAATCCCACAGCTCCTGGGCACAGCAGCCACTGCCCTGCAGCTCAACAGGGAGAGGTTTGGGAGCCCAGATCCGAGCCTGGAGACAGCTCAGGAGCTGCTGGCAGCATCCAGGCTTGGAATCACAGAATCCCAGCGTGGTTTGGGGTGGAAGGGACCTCAAAACTCATCTCATTCCACCTCCTGCCATGGCAGGGACACCTTCCACTAGCCCAGGGTGCCCCAAGCCCCGTCCAGCCTGGCCTTGGACGCTTCCAAGGATCCAGGGGCAGCCACAGCTTCTCTGGGAATCTGTGCCAGGGCCTCCTCATCCTCAAAGAACTCCTTCCTAATTTCCAATCTAAACAAATTCTCCTTCATTTTAGGGCCATTCCCTCTTGTCTTGTCACTCCATCCCTTTTCCCAAGTCCCTCTGCAGCTCTCTTGGAGCCCCTTTAGGCTCTGGAACGGGCTCTGAGGTCTCCTTGGAGCCTCTTCCTCTCCAGGGTGGCACCAGAGTGGAGGGGGAGAATCACCTCCTTCAACCTGCTGGTCACTCCACTTTTGATGCATCCCAGGATTTCCTGGGAAGCTGGGAAAGCAGGAGCTGCTGAAATCTCCCTCTTCAGTCTCAGCCAGCTCCCAGTTACGTGTGTGTGTACTTGTGTGCATATGCAGATTAAATAAATGTACAGGAATGCTCTGAAATGGGCGAGGATTTAAGGTGGAGCCTCTCAGAAATAAAACAACAGAAATTAAAGCTCTGCTGTCACTCCTGGGAAAGATATCCACAAGCACAAAGTGCCAAAGTCACGGGGGGAAATGATTGCTGCTGAGGGGGATGTGAATTTTTAGAAAATGTTCTTTCCATGGAGGAGAATATTGTGTGTTTTGACATCCAAATGGAGCAATTGTTTTTGCGAAGTGATTTTTCCCCCAGTTTTAGGCCTTTTTAGTGGCTTCTCATCTCGGAGCCTTAAAGGAAGAAATTGCTGGAATCTGACAAATTGATAGACCATGATGATC
This sequence comes from Corvus kubaryi, assembly GCF_017639235.1. Classification (NCBI taxonomy): domain Eukaryota; kingdom Metazoa; phylum Chordata; class Aves; order Passeriformes; family Corvidae; genus Corvus; species Corvus kubaryi. The sequence continues at coordinate 2,024,301 of NW_024581119.1, forward strand.
TAATGGTGTGTGGTGTGATTGTGAGACAGGAGGGAAAGAAGAGCGAGAGTCTCTGCTAGGATTTTAAGGAAATTATTCCTGGACATTTAGATCGTCTCTTCCCAGCACTAAGAACAATACCAAGCACCTCCCCAGTGGATTTTCCTCCACAAAGACAGCAAAACTTCCTGGGTGGAGAAGGTTATCCAAATATTGGAATATTTCTTTCGAATAAATCCAAATATTATGGAAATCAGCTTTTTTTTGGGTCCAATTACCAATGCACGCTCAGGATCTTGGGCAGCAAAGCCCCAATAAAAAATTAATAGAGGCTGAAGCACTCAGGCAGCCCCAAGGGAGCTGTAATCTTTCACTCATGGGTTAACACCACATTTGGCTTAAGTAGGAGCAGCAGGACCAAAAAAAAAAAAAGAAATTAAGAAAAGAAATTAAAAGTAATTGCAGTGACAAAAATAAAGAAAGGTTTGGCAGTTCTGAATTTTTTACAGATTCTTCTGCTGACTGCAAGCATTCCCTCAACTCACCCGGATTTTTGTAGTTGCTTCCCGCTGGTTTCAAACTGTTCCTTTTCTGGTTTTGGATACATTTCACAAGGAAACTGAAATGTCACCCAGCTTCAGCACTGAACTTTTGCTCCCTTTTTCCGTCTGAAGCCGCTAGAATAGAGAAGTGAGTTTGCCCAGCAAAAAGCAGCCTGTGAAATTAGGGAGAAAAAAATTCCAAAACAATACAGCCCAGCAAAAGCAGAAGTCTGGGATTGTGGCCAGAAGTGGAAAGGATTGGGAATTTTAGGGGTTTGCATCAGCCCAGGGACACGGGCAGTGCTGCTGGGGATGTTCTGGCTGCTCAATCAAGGACGAGGAGCAGGGAGAGCTGGGTGAGGTTTATCCCTCTTGGAATGTGAAACAGGCATTCCAGGCATAGGAAAATATCCCTTTTTCGGTGCCTTTGTGAGGTTTTCACAGAGTCCTGGAATGGCTGGGGTTGGAAGGGACTCTAAAGCTCATCCAGTTCCGCAGGCAGGGACAGCTCCCACTATCCCAGGCTGCTCCAAGCCCCGTCCAGCCTCTTCTGGGACACTTCCAGGGCTTACCTTACCCTGCTCAAGGGCTTTTCTGGGAATGGAGGCTGTTTGTTTTGTGGGGTTTTGGGATGGGGAGACCCTGCAGAGCTCATGGGTCACTCCTTTGCTTCGTGTCCACCAGAGATCCAGCAGTGGGAGAGGAGGAAGTCAGAAGCACCTCCAAGTGGTGACACAGCCCAGATTTCACCGTGTCCTTCCAGCAACGTCTCTCCCTACAAATCCACTCCTGGAGGCAGGGGAAAGCTGCTTCCCAAAGCATCTGGGGCTGCACCAAGCCAGGTCTTTGTCTGCCCTGCCAAATCCTGGGAATCTCCCCAAAACGAGCAGCTCCCGGTGCTGGCCTGACCTCACTCTGAGAGCAGAGCTCCCAGGATCCAGCCTGGTTGCACACAGGGCACTCTGGGGAAGGAGAGAGGGGTCTGAATTCCTGCCAAGCAGCAGAATGTGGGCTGGGGAAGCACCTCCTAAATATTAAATGAGTGATTAATCAGTGATTAATCCAGGCCAGGAAACTCAGACAATCAGGGGGAATCTCAGAGGCTCTCGATGTCCATAAGAGAACGGGAAGCTGACAGCCCTTGTTTCACTGAATGACCGAATAAAAATGCTCAGCCTTCAACGAGCAAACCAAGAAATAAGAAAAGACTCAAAAGACAAAGTCTGGAGAGCACCAGCTTTCCCAGCTGGACTCAAAATATCATCAGGCTGGCAGAATTCCTACAGAATAACAGAGCAGAGTGCCAATAAATATAAAATCCTTCTCCCCCCTGCCCCCCCCAAAATTGGTATTCATGTAGTGCTGGTGCAGCAGCAGTGCAGGGGATGTGTCGAGGCAGTGTCTGTGTCCTCTGTCTGATGTTCAGGTTTCGTCTCAGCTGTGACAATCCTATCTGATCATTAATAATACAATAATGAAATAGTGACTGGAGAGACACTTGGATAATCATCTGAGCAAAGGCTCATTAGTGCCGCAGAACAATCACTGCCGTGTAATAACAGATCCCAGGAAATTTCAATTAAAGCTGGAACTCTGTTGCAATTTCATTTTATTTCCAGCCAGACAGCGCTTGGTGTAATTGCAATCAGCCAAGGGCAACACAAGCTCCTCTAACTCAAACCTTCCCATGGGAACGGAGGTGGGCTGCCTGGCTGGATCCTGGGATTTTTATCCTGAATTTCATTTCAATTCTACCTTAACAGGGCAGACAGAAGTGGATATCGTTCCCTGCAACATCAAACGCTCCCCTTGTGCTGCTGTGCTGAGCTGAAACTGGGACAGAATCAGAATCCCCGACTGGTTTGGGTTGGAAGGGACCTTAAGGACTGTGGCAGGGACACGTTCCATGAGACCAGGCTGCTCCAAGCCCTGTCCAACCTGGCCTTGCACATTTCCAGGGATGGGGAGTCCTCTCTGTCGGATTAAGGAAAGCTTTCCCAATCTTCTGCTGCTCTGTAGAAGTGTAGTGGAAGAGCTGACAGGCACCTGCCATCGTACAGGGAGTCAGGGAGCAGAGGGAGCTGGAAGTTTTCTTGGGAGAACCAGGATATCAGAACGTTAAAATCCAAAATTTGACCCAAAATACTTCAGCATTTTGTGCTTGGGGATGGAATGGGGTTTGCACTCTGTCCCTTGATTCTCCCCACCGTGCTGGACACAGATCAGTGGATTCCTGTGCTGCTCCATCAGAGCTGCCCTGTCCTTTGTCCTGGTGCTGTCCTGCAGGGTGGATGTCCCCTGCCCGCCCTGCAGGCTGTCCCTTGTCCTTGGGCAGGACAGCCAAGCGTCCTCACGGAGGTAACCAAAGGTCCCCAACCCTCTTGTCCACCCAGGCTGAGCCCTTCCGCTCAGATATTGGCTGGCACAGCTCCAGGATGAGTAATTGCATCTCGACACCTAATTAAAACTTCTTCTGTGCTTTCAGATGGATGCTGTGCTCTCCTTCCCTCCCTGGCCTGGCCCCTTTCATCTGTCCTTGGGTGCTGTTCCAAGTGGCTGCCACGCTCCACCCTGGGAAGTGCAGGGATCATGGGAGCGAGGTGTGTGTTTAACACAGCCTGGAGAGTGGAGTGAGGGCTGAGGAACCCCCTCACCGTCCATGAGCAGCAGCTGAACATTCACTGAGGGACGTTCACAGCAGATTTGGGGAGGTGGGGAAATCCACCTCATAAACACCTGGGTTTATTTGCAGAGCTGATGGTTTTATGCAAACCAAGCCTTGTCTCCTTGGCAGTCACCTGTGGAGGCAGCTCCTGGGGATGTTCGGGATTGAAAGTGGTTTTGTTTTAATGCTTTAGCTAAAGCTTTTTTTAAATATCAACTTGCATTTCCCTGCAAGCACCAAGGTCCTGGTGGTGCAGAACAGGAGGTCAGAGTGCGTGCAGCAGGCAGCAAGGTTCACTTGGATCTCTTACACTTTGGCTTTTAGCTGGGGATGCAGAAAATGAAGTCTGTTGGCATCGCTGCTCCCTGCTCTCCACAACCCATGGAATAATTGTTTACACGTTCAGTTCCCTGGTATTTGCTGGCATCGCATTTTGGGATTTAAAAAAAAGGCTCAGTGGACTCACAGCCTGACCCAGTCCAGGGATTTTCATGTTGTTGTGGAGCTGGAGGGGTCAGCAAAGGCACCCTCAGGGTTCCTCTGCACATCCGCGTTAGGAATGGAGCTGAATCCCAGATCTCCTGGGGCTCACGAGGGCCAAGAGGCAGCACAGGGCCCCTTCAGGCCTGGTGTTTGTAGGGACTTGAGCGCTGTTCTGGGGGAATGTTTCCATAAAGGTGAGCAGCAGCACATTCCCTGAATTCCTGCTTTTGTCCTCCTTTCCCTTGCCAAGGTCCCTTGGGGGAGGATTCCTTCCCGACCACAATTCCATCAGCTGCACCCTCACAGCCTGGAGGAAAACTCCATCCCATTCCTGGATGATTCACTCCTGAGCTGCTGGACCCTTCCCAGCTGTTCCCACTCACACCTCTCACAACCTGGAGCACCTTAATCCTCCCAAAACGTTGCTCTCAGCTGGGTGCAGACCTGCCAGAGGTGCAGAACCCACCGGTGCCCTGTTTGCAGCAGCTCTGCCAAGGCGTGGAGAGGCTCTGGCTGCAGAGGCAGCAAGAGGAGACAGGAATGTGCGATGATAATCGGGGAGCAAACACCCCTCAGGGAAGGGAGGGATGTGCTGGAGGGATGAGAGAACATTCCAGAACGTGCTGATGAGAAGGAAAGGTGCTCTTGGCATGGGATACTCGGTGGGTGCCAGGGATGAGGAGAGGAGGACTCTGCCCCAGCTCACCCTGGCACAGCTGGGGATTCAGGGTTGCTTTTACCCTTTTCTGCTGTTTTTCCCCCCATTCCCACGGCAGGTGAAGGGCTGCACGTTCAGCTTGGCTGCTGAATCCTATCTCCCCCTGGCAGGTTTCTCCTCTCGTGCTTTGGCAGTGCCTGTGGTGCCTGTCATGTCAATAAAGCCTTTCCCCTAATTTGAATTTATCTGAGCATTTGTGCCGGTTTATCCATGTGTGAGAGCAGCTGCGTGCGAGATGGATTTATTTCAAGAGGGATGTGCCGGTGTTTGCCAATAGCCAGGAGTTCCAGACACCTTGGAACAGCCGTGCTCCCATCCTGATCTTGTTGTGGTGACCCTCAGACAGCACCCAGAACTCCGCTGGGACAGAATGTTCCTTGTCCTGCTCTTCTCAGGTGTGGCAGGAGCTGTTCAGCACCTCTGAAGAATCAAACCTTAAACAAGCAGCCATAAAACCACAATTCCCTTGCAATGGTGTTCTCCTGGCACATCCCAAACCACCCTGAAAATGCCTGACCCCCAAAGCAGGGATGGATAAAGCAGCTCTGAGATCCGGGGAGGCTGAACCTGTGGTACTGGTGAGCACTGGATCACCCCTTTGGATCTGGAATTGTCACATACCCTGCTAGCTCCACGCTGCAGCCACGCTTTTCCTGGCACAGGATTCAGGATCTAGGGTTTAGCTTGACCTTAGGACAGGGTTTAGGTTGAGATTTTGTTCTCATCCCAGTGTGGCAGAGGCTGTTTGCTCCCTGCAGCCTCCTGGATGCTGGTGGCTTTGTCCTCTGTGATCTGGGGTTGGCTTTGTCCCCATCTCTGTCAGGCTTTTGTCTTCTTTTCTAATATTGTCTCATCTTCAGTTGTTTCTTTAATTAGCTGCAGCTTTTTCCTCTCTCTCTTTGATCTTGCTCCGGCCTGCTGAGACCATCAATAAGCTTAATGGAGAAAAGGTGCTTTTTGTTTAGCTTTGAGATTTTTCCTTTTTTTCCTTTCAGCTTTTTTTTTTTGGGGGGGGGGGAGGGATGGGGAAAGAACTAAAGAAAAGGAGAATTATCATCATTTTACCTGTCTTAGCTGCCACTTCCTTATTGAAATCTCGAGAACGAGGATGAAGTGGTGTTTCTGGATCTGTTCTTTCACCTCCCTGCATTTCCGAGTGTGGGTGACAGATCCTTGGGCCTGGCCTCGCTGCAGGCTGATGGCAGATCCCAAATGGGGCCCTGCTTTGCTCATCAGTCAGGTTTGCTTTCTAGCTGAAAGCTTTGCTCAAGTTTAGATCGGATTTTAGGAGGAAATTCTTTGCTCAGAGGGTGGCGAGGCTCTGGGAAACTGTGGCTGCCCCATCCCTGCAAGTGTCCAAGGCCAGGTTGGAGCAACCTGGAATAGTGGAAGGTGTCCCTGCCCATGGGAAGTGGAATTAGATGGTTTTTAAGCTCCCTTCCACCCCAAACCACCCCATAATTCTCCATCAGCTCCCAAGCATACATCCCATGTGGAAATAGGTCACTGCCAGACTTGCTTCAGGAGCACGGGAATGCACAGAGTGAGCGGGACTGACACCGGGAATGGCTGTGTGTCAGCCATACGTCCCGGAGCTGAGTGGATTCCCTCCCCCTCCGGAGGCTGCCGATGAAGCACCAGCCCCTGCAGAGAGAGCGGGATGGTGAAATGGGATTGTGCCTCCCGAGGGAGCAGCAAAAGGAAGGAGGGAGAGGGATAATGGAGATCAGTGTGTGTGTGTGAGATCAGGACCCCGTCTGCACTATCAGAATCGACAGGGGCTTGTCAGGGCTATGGGATCTGGGATCCAGAACTCATCCCGTCAGCTTTGCAAAGTGGCCGGGTTCAGGAGTACTTCTTTGCTCTGCATTTCAGAATTTTTCTCTGACACCTCCTGATTTATTTCCATGAAACGCTGCAGGAGCTGGGATAACTTAGGAATCCAGCTGGGATAACTTGGCAATCCCCCTCCCTTGGGAAGCATCCCAGCTGCTGAATCCCTGCTGGGGAGAGCAGGGACAGGGATCTGTCTGGGGGCTGCTGTGGGGAGCAGGTGAGCGGGACGAAGGAGAAGGAAGTGGCTTCTCCAGCGCAGGCACTATGCTTGTTAACTCCACATCATCCTGCCTTAATTATAATAATTAGGGGCTTGATGAGGATCTGTTGACATAACGTTCCTCAAGGGAGGGTTGTGAGGAGCTTTGCCCAAGCCAAGAAGCTCCAAAATCAGCTGCAAACACAATTTTCTCCATCCAGCATGGTCAGCCATTCCTTCAGTGACCACGGGTAGCCTGGAACCCTGGGCATTCCTGGCTGGAAAAATGCAGCCTCTCACCAGCCTGGCAGCCAAATGTGCATTGAAATATTAATGATGAGGAGGGTGAAGGAAAATTTTGCATCCTCACCCACTGAAATCGTAGCAGCTTCTGTGACTTTGGAGTTTTACTACAGCTCCAGTGAACGCTGCAACTCCCGGCTCCCGATGTAATTCAATCCAAAAGGAACTGACAGGGAGGTGGGGAAAAAAAAGACACAAATCCTTAAATTCCATATAAAAATAGATAAAAGCAACTGGCTTAAAGGATTTGGTTGAGCCTTATTTAAGAAGTTTTTTTTTTTAAAGGAGAAGAAAATGAATTTAGCGCACACAAACTTTTTTACCTTGCTCATCAAAGAGTCACAAATTTTTGCTCAGATCCAGATCAGAGCAAGATTATAAAGGTCACAGAGGGGAAATAATCTGGATAGGGGAGGTGGGAAGGAAGGGCAGCTGCACAATGTCCCCAGCACCCTCTAATTATGCTTCCCCCTGCTTGCCAGCTCTCAAACAGAAGGCAACGTTTGAAATAATGCATCCATTAAGATACCTTCAGTGCCTGTCAGATTTGCTCTAAGAGGATTCTGCTTATTGCACACTGGTAAGGTTTTTATATTCATAAAATTCCATCGGAGCAAGCCAATAAAAAAAGAAGGAGGAAGAGGAAAACGTGGCTCTGGAATGGGGCTGGGCTGGCAATTAAAATTCTGCCCTGTGCTGGCAGAGGACACAGGCGTGGCCGGGTTGGCCTGTGCCTCTTTGGAGATTTCTACCGAGCTGGGGCATATCCAAGGTGACAATCTTGAACAAGTCTGAGATTCTAAGGGAAGAATATGACGATGTCAGGGATACTTGGAGTGCTGGGGCCTCGCTGTGGGGTTTGGAGCCATCCAAGGCAGCGGTGCCAGTTTGGCCAGGAGGGAAAGGGGGATGTAGGGTACTTAAAGCAACGCTCCTGGAATGGTCAGGGATTTGCTTCCTGGCTTTTTTATTATTATTATTATTATTATTATTATTATTATTATTATTATTATTCTTTTTTAAGCTCTGCTCTCCCTTTGCCAGGCTCTGGGTGTGGAGAGGAGCTGTGGGCAAGGCTGTGCTCCTGCTCTTTGGTGTGATGATGGCCCAGTTCTCTTTCCTGCCTCTCAGCTTCATCCAGTGCCAGCTCCTCATCCTTCCCTCACCCATCTTTCTTCCATCCCCACAGCTCTGGGGATTATCTTGGCTCTTGCTTGTAGTTTTAGATGCTTTATCTCAAATTCAGTGTTGGGCTCTGGTTTCAAGGGTTCCCCACCCGTCCCTGTGTCCCATGACCAGGGGCAGGACTCAAGGGAGAATGGAGCTGTGTCAGGGGAGGATTAGGTTGGATATCAGGAAAAGTCTCTTTTCCCCAGGGAATGGTCACAGCCCTGAGGCTGCTGGAGCTCCAGGAGCATTCGGACAATGCTCCCAAGCACAGGGTGGGATTTTGGGGTGTCTGTGCAGGGCCAGGAGTTGGATTCCATGATTCTTGTGGGTCCCTCCCACTCAGGATATTCTGATTCTCTGGAGTTGTCCCTATCACAGATGTTCCCCCCGACACCCCGAGATCCTTCAGAGGAAGTTTGTTTGTTTCGTGCAAACCAAAACCCTGAGCATTCCCTGCAAAGACAAGAAGCTCTGGGGATGAGCAGCATTGTAAAAAGGGGCTGAACGTTTTCTGGGGATCCATGAAATGCCTTTTCCATGTGATTAAATCTGTTCTCCTGCCCCAGAGCTGCACCTCTGTCTCTTTGGACAGAAACCACCTCTCCTCTTTGCTTTGATTGTTTCAGTCTGGATCTGTCAACAGAGGAGTGCTAGCAGCTTACACAGGCAGCAGTTTTATTTAACATGGTGCCTTTTCCTCCTCACTAGCGTTTTTCATTTAATCTTTCAAAGCCATAATTATCTAATATTAATGTTCTTATCATCACAACGCTCACAGGAAGACAGTGGGGCTTTTGTCCACAGAGACAAAGATCTCTGAAATTAATATAACGCTTGTACAGGACTGATTTCAACCTCAGAATTGCCCTCAGCTGGAGGGACCAATCTGATTAAAAATATCTGCTGCTAATTACCCAAAGAGCCGTAATTCAGCTGGAGGATTGAGTGAAATTGTCCTTCACATGTCACATCCACCTACAAACCCTCTCAACCCTCATTGTTTTTACATGGCTCTAAAAACACGTCGTGGTTTAACCCCAGGCAGAAACCCAGCTCGTCCCCCAGGGTGGGATGTGGGAGAGAAGTGGAGGAGGAGAGGTGAGAAAACTCGTGGGATGAGATAAAGACGTTTAATAGGTACAGCAAAAGCCAGGCAAGCAAAGGAAAACAGGGAATTCACTCTCCACATTCCATCATCAGGTGTTCAGCCATCCCCAGGGTGGGCTCTGAACATCCCCCGTGTTGTCTTCTTCTTCTTCCTCCAGCTCCGTGTGCTGGGAGAAAATCAACTCCATTCCAGCCAAAACCAGCACAAAAAATTGAGATATTTGATATCTGCTCCAGGAGGGAAAGGAGAAACTGGGCACTGAGATATGCAGAAGTGGGATCTGTTTTCTTGCAGCGAGGAATTTGCCTCATCCTTGGAAGTGTTTGTGGATAGGGTGTGGAGAATCCTGGTTTTGTGGAAGGTGTTCCTGATCACAGCAGGGGGGTTGGAATGAGATGAACTTTGAGGTCCTTTCCCACCCGAACCATCCTGGGATTTGGGAAAATGGGAAAAGGTCTCACCCGCACCTTCCTTCAGAGCTTTGAGAGGAGGTGGTGGCCACATTTGGAGATAAGAACGATAATTAAAGGCACAAGGCTTGGGGTTGCGACGCTTTGCATGTGCAGGATGAAGTTGCCTTCCTGGTGCAGATGGATGACGACCACAGAGCTTTAGTCTTGGTCTTGGTTTTAACTGCCTTGTGCTCCAGGGGATATCATGAGCTGATACCAGGAAATAGCTGGGGCAGGGAGAGGAGAAAGAAAAGGCTGAGTCCTGCTAAATGCAGCTCCAACGGGTGTTTGGTATCTCCCTCGATGGCTCCATATGGCCCAGCCCACGCAGCCCCGCTGGGAGCTGTGACAGCCCTGGGAATGTGAGGCACGACAGAGGCAGGGGTGGGAGCCAGGGCCTTCCCGCCAGAGCTGCTGCCCTGCAGGGGAACAGGAACACAGAGCTGCCTTCACGGGGTGTTGCCAGGCTGTCCTGGGCCTCACTGGACAGAAGGCCCAGTGGTTTAATTCTCAGGAGGCCCAGGAACCCTAAGACAGCTGCCCGCCACAACATGGACACCTCAGGCTGCCTGGCGGGAAAGTTCGGTGGCCAAGGCGGGAAAGACGTGACAGCCTGCGCGTCTGCAATGGCCGCCACGCTCCTCTCCACGTCTGCAATGGCCACTGTGCTCCCCTCCACGTCTGCAATGGCCGCCG